>NW_018252435.1:9667-30931 GCF_001263595.1 Phalaenopsis equestris
ACCCTTTGAAATTCCTTGAAGATAATATTTCTTGATTTTTATCGAGAGTTTTCTTAAGTGGCTTTGGTCATTTAAGATGTAATTAACTATAAGGGCTTGCCCTTACAAGAAGCATGTCTGAACCTAGCTTAATATAAACTCTAATTAATCCTTTATATTAAATAGGGGAACTTGTCGGCAAATACAAGGGTTTCGCAGACCAAACGGACGTCATACTTTCCTTAGTTTATTTGATCGAGCCTTATCCTCAAGTCTTTTGTTTATCCTTTGGGATAGATATAGGATTTGAGGTACATTGCCCTTTCATTCTAAACTATGAAAAAGATGGGGTCAGTTTTATTTCATATTTCAACATCCTTCCGAAGTGGGCGATGGGATTTCGATTCCGGCGACCGACAGCTTCTTATGGGCAACCCCACAAATCATCCCAAAAAATAACGCCGACATCTTATCATCAAGATCTGCACTACAGTACAGGTGGCTTCCCTTTCGCTTCTTCTTGATCAACAATGCACAGTAACAATCCATTTTATAATAATTCAACTTGTGTCAAGTCAAAACTAAAGTGGTATCTTATTCCTTTCTCTATGCATTGTCAGTCTCGAGCCTAAAAAGAGGTAGAAATATCATTTATGCTATTGCAACAAACAAAACACATTTTCATTTTCATTATCATTTTCCCCAATTTACAGAAAAGTTATTTTTTGTCGCATAATCTTTTTTTCAAATACCACCCACTAATTAGGGTATAATTCTTTTTTTCTTAATAATTGATTGCCTGGCAAAATCCTTCTGAGTATGTCTTTTCAACAACATATGAGCATTGCCATATCCATTCAAACTTCCCACTTCTTTTTTGGTGAGCAAGAATTGGTTTTCTAAGAAACAAAACTAAATCACCAATTTGAAATGTTCTTGGAAGAACAAATTAATCGTGGGCCCGTACCATTTTTGTTAGATAAAATTCTAGATTCTGCTGAGCTTGTAAACATATTTTGTCTGAACTTAGAAGTTCCTTGAGTCATGAATTCACATTGTATTCTTATGTTATGTTATTTTCCAATTCAATTTTGAGAGAAGGAATTTTTACTTCAAGTGGAAGCACGACCTCAGACCCATGCACCAGAGCAAACGCTATTAATCATGTTGGAGTGCAATATGTGGTATGATAGGCCCATAGAGCTTCTATTAATCATTCATGCCACTGTCTTGGACTATCAGTTAATGTCTTTTTCAAAATTTGAATCAGTGTCTTGTTGAAAGCTTCTGCCAAACAAATAGAATTTGGGCAGTAAATTTTCAAATACCTTCAATCTATCTCTTGTATTCGGGTGAAATTATTCATCTTTGTGTTTTTGAAAGTCATCCCATTGTCTGAGTTGACTCTTCAAGGAACTCTGAATCTATAAACAAATTGTTTTGTATAGAAATGGAGGAATTATTCTTCTTTAACTTTCCTATTTGGTAATGCTTCTACCCATTTCGAGAAGTAATCTGTGGCAGCTAGACTCGACTGAAAATTCTCCAGCATTCAAACGGTCAAGATGCAATTATTAAGTGCAGTGCATTTAGGGGTTGGTGCAAGATCGCTCCATAAGACTGACTACGATGGAAGTTCAATGCAGTTTCAATATTGTCAGTCATAATTATTGGTAATAATATCCGATTCTTTTTATTTTCATTTTCATTTTTTATCCCAATTGGTGTGCACCACAGATACTTGAATAAACTTCTTTAGTTACATATTGACCTTCAGATTGGTTTAAACATCTTAACCACATCTGAACAAAAGATCTTTGATAAAGAATATCATTGAATAGAGAAAATGATAATGCTCTCTATTTAATTTGAGTCACAATAAAACAAATTTCTGGTAGTTTTTCTGTCTGTAAACATTCAATAATTGGGTTGTTGCAAATCAACTTTTTCTTTGTCAATGATGGTTACAGTTGTCTTTACCAATTTGGCGGAGATTTCCAATGTCAACTTAAGAGAGTACTTGTCATCCTTTCATAGAGATTAAGATGTTGTCCTCTTCTGAATAGGAAAATTCTGTTACATGCTTGGCTAAAAAATCTACTAAAGAGTTGTCTAATCTCAAAACAAGGAAGAACATTACATTTAGAATTTTTTCTAGTAATATCAGAGTATTTAATAAATATTGTTCCAGTTGTGGTTTTAAAGTTTTCTACTTTCTTGAAACTTTATTGATGATCAATTGAGAGTCTCTGTCTATGTCAATACTTTTTATTTTAATTAATATTATTAATTCCAAGCCAGTTATAAGTGCCTAATTTTCATTTTCATTATTTGTACATGTTTTAGTTAAGTTGTAAGAAAATGATATCATTGTCATTACGTGTAGATGGAGCTCCATCAAAATATGATTCCCATTGTTTCATATTAGAGCTTTCAGTTTCTAAAATTTTCTCGTTGGGTATATCATCTTCAAGAGAAGACCCAGTTGGTAGGGGTTTGCTGCTGAGAAGTCTGCCAAAATTTGTTCTTTGACAGCGCATAATTTTATAGAGGTTAAATAAAATTGAAGGAATTACATTGCCCACTTTACTAATCTTCAACAAACTGATGATTGAATCATTAGTTATTGTAAAGGTTTAACTCTCGAGATAAAAGTTACCTTATGAGATAATAAAAATTGTCTTAACTTTTGAACTATGAAAATCAAAGCTAAGGAATGCTTCTCAATTACTGGATATTTTGTTTCAGTTGGAACCAAACAGCAACTTAAATAATATAGTGGATTTTTTTTACCCTCACGATTGACTTAGGCTAACAAAGCTCAGAGGGATTTATCTAATGCAGCAGTGTAGAAGATTAGAGGTCTTCCTAACTCAGGGGCTGCTAAAATAGGAGGTGTTGTCAAATATTATTTGATATTTTGAAAAGAATATTAGCATTTTTTATCATAAATAAATTTGGTATCTTCTCTGGTTAAGGGGGTGAGAGGTTGACACCTACTTAATAGATTGGAAACGAAAAGTCTTATATTTGCTAATTTTCTTTGGAAGGATCTTGGTCGAGTCAGATTTTTCAGAGGAGGCATATTTAAGATGCCTTCATGCTTAAGAGGGTCAATTTTGATCCAATGATGTCGAACAATGAATCCCAAAAACTTCCCTGAGGTGACAAAAAAGTGCTCTTTAGGGGTTTCATTTTAAGATTAAATCACTTTAGTCAAGGGAAGATGATTCTCAAATTGTTCACATGGTCATTAATACACCAAAATAATATTCTATTTTAAGTACATATTTGATGCTTATTTTTGGTGATATTACACTTTAAAGAAGGGTATTTTCATGTTTTTTTTGCAGGCATAGCAAAAAGGATGAAATTTGGAGCCAAAACAGTAAATTTTGGGATTATGGTTCATGATGCGCCAAAATCTAGAGAGCTGGCACATGATGCATTGGATCGGCGCACGATGCACCAGAGATGACTTTTTGTAAATTAAAGCAATTCGAGATGAATTTTGCATGATTTTTCAAAGGGACACTTGTTTCTACACACATATTGGAGTAATTCAATTCATCTAGATACTTTGGAAGGTTCTTTTATGAAGGGATATCTCTTATGGATCAAATTACATAGCTTTTGAATTCAAAAGATTAACTTTTGGTGAGAACTTTTAGAGAGAATTTTGATTTCCTTTCAGGAGGAGGCAGTGCAAAATAAAAGAAGAAGACTAGAGATAAGGAAAAGAGATGAGAAAGGGAGAGAGAGAGAGAGAGAAAGTTGGTGTGAGAGGTGAGAGAGAAGAGGAGATTTTCTTCTAGGGTTATAAGAGGAGAGGGAAGGTGAGAGATTTCTTCATCATTACATTGTAAAGAGAGAAAGGCTTGGAGAGAACTTCTAGGGATTTGTCTAGGAAGAATTGTGAGATAAGTTGTATTTTTATTTCTTTTATTTTGTAAACTTGTTTTTATATATGAAATCCGTGTTTTATTGTATCCTTCTCATGAATTCCGAGTAGTCATATTTATCCTTCTCCCTACATTAAGATAAGGTTTTGTAAGGAATTGATTTTGTTTTCTACAGTTTTAAATATTGATAATTTATGATGATTTGAACTCCGATCTTCATTTACTTTTTGATATGGCCAATTGAAATGTTAAAACTTGTTGGGAGACATATGTTCTGAAAAGGGATATAATTTCTACAACATAGCGTGAATCACATTGGATTTCATGAGGGAGTATGTCATCAATGAAATTAGGTGCAATTAAATAGGAAAATATACATTTTTGGATGCATAATTAGAGATTTTAAGCTAATAGATTAAAATCCTCATTTTGGTTTAGTTGATTGGAAACTGATAAGAGATTGTTATCCCTTAGGTGAGTGAGTAGTGAGAGCTCTGGTGTGGCAGCCGATATCCTCCAAACCTAACCACAAAAATAGGTTCCAAAATCTATATTAGTCAATGTTCTTTATAACACTGAGAAGAGGGTAAAGAATAAGAGGGTAAAGAATAAGATCATTTTAGCAAAATGGCTTGATATTTAAACAATGTTGGAAATGAAAATGAACATCATCAGAGACCTTTAAAGGATTATGCTAATTCTACAGCAGATGAAATTCATTTGAGTAAACAAAACTCTGTTGTAGCTGCCAATTAATTTGAGCTTAAACCTGCTATTATCAAAATGGTACAAAATAATCAGTTTGGGGGAAAACCAACTAAAGATCCTAATTTACACCTTGCTAATTTTTTAGAATTATGTGCTACCTTTAAATATGGAGTGTCAAATGATGCTGTTAGGCTTAGAATTTTTTCTTTTTCACTTAGTAATAAAGCTAAGATGTGGTTAAACTCATTAGCAACTACATCTATCAGAACATGGGGAGATTTATCACAAAAATTCTTATCAAAATATTTCTAACATTAAAAAATTGCTAATCTTAGAAATGATATCACATCTTTTTGTGAGTTTGAACGGAAATCAATTTATGAAGCTTGGGAAAGATTTAAAGATCTCCTTAGAAAGTGACCACACCATGCGTTGCAATATTGGTTAATAATTCAAAATTTTTATAATGGATTGGTTGGATCTCTTAGGTTGATAATTTACGCTGGTGGTGGTGGATCATTAGACTGTTGCACTCAGTGAAGAGTGTAGCGCTATGATTCAGCAAAGCTTCCTAAAAAACTTAAAGATCCTAGAAGTTTTACAATTCCTTGTGCTATTAGCAAACAATTTTATGGAAAAGCTTTATGTGATTTAGGAGCTAGTAACAATATTATGTCATTATCAATATTTAGAAGGTTGGACTTAGGAGATATTTCACATACAGCTGTAACTCTTCAGTTAGCTGATTGTTTGATTACCTATCCTAAAGGAGTTATAGAAGATGTTTTAGTAAAAGTTGATAAATTTATCTTTCATGTGGACTTTATTCTATTAGATATGGAGGAAAATAAAGAAATTCCTATTATTATAAGAAGTCCATTCCTAGCCACTAGAAGAACTTTGATAAGTGTGCAGAAATGAGAACTAATTATGAGAGTTAGTGATCAAGAGATACATTTAATATTGAAAAATCAAAGAGATACCCTGTAAACAGCAAGAGATTGAGTGCTTCATAGTGTATTTTAACAAATATTTATGCCATGAATATCTTAAGAAGACTTTTGAAAGAGAATTTAAAAAGGAATATATGGAATATTAATATGAGGATAAAATTCACGATGAATCTATTAAAGTGAGTAAACATGATTTGGATTATGTTCAAGTAAAATTTGAAATGTTAGATCCTACAATAGGTAATAAGAATTTAATTTCATCTATTGAAAAACCTCCTGAACTAGAACTGAAAACACTTCCTACAAATTTGAAGTATGCATTCTTAGGATATTTATCTACATTACTTGCTATAGTATCCTAAGAATTAACTGATACACAAGAACAACACTTGTTGGAAACTATTGGAAAGATATAAGAAAGCCTTTAGATGTACATTAGATGATATTCAAGGAATTAGTCCTTCAATTTATTTTCATAGAATCTTATTAGAAGATCATCATGAACCAAAAGCTGATCCTAAAAGGAGATTAAATCCTATGATTTAAGAAGTTGAGAAGAAAGAGATTTTAAAATGGTTAGATGCTGGAATAATATATCCTATTTCAGATAGTGTTTGGGTAAGTCCAATTCACTGTGTTCCAAAGAAAGGAGGTGTAAAATGTAGTGACAAACGAGCATAATGAATTTAGATCAACAAGACAAGTCACTGGTTGAAAAATCTGCATAGATTATAGAAAATTAAATTCTGCCACCATAAAGGATCATTTTCCTTTACCCTTTTTTGGACCAGATGTTGGATAGATTGACTGGGCATATTTTTTTTTCTAGATGCATATACTGGTCATCACAAAATGCTTATTGCTCCAAAGGATCAAGAGAAAACAACATTTAATTTTCCTTATGGAACTTTTGCTTTTCGGTGAATGCCCTTTGGATCATGTAATTCAGCTGCAAAATTTCAAAGATGTATGATGACAATTTTCAGTGATTTGATTGAAAAAGGGATTGAAGTCTTTATGGACGATTTTTTTGTATTTGGAACTTCATTTGAAATATGTTTAAATCATTTAGAGAAAGTTTTGGAACATTGTGAAAAGACAAATCTCGTATTGATTTGGGAAAAATATCAATGCTTCTAGAAACCCTGGAAGGCTCTTTAATGAAGAGATATGTCTCTTGAATGAATGGACAAGTCCTTTGTATCCTTTGTGATTCAAAAGGTGTGACTTTTAAGCAGAATATGGGAGGAAATTTTGAATTCTTTTTGAAAGGAGGCAGCCACTAATCATAAAGGAGACTTGCGAGAGAGTTTTGGAGTATGGCAAGAGAGAGTTTTAGAGGGTGGCGTGAGAGAGAAGATTAGTTGAGGCGTGAGATAAAGAGAGGGACTTAAAGATGTTCTTCTAGAGTTCTAAGAGGAGAGGAAAAGTGAGAGATTTTATCTTCATTAACTTTCTAAGAGAGAATTGAGAGTACTTGTAAAGAGGGAAAGTGCTTAATGAGAACTTCTAGGGATTTGCTTGGGAAGGAGAATGTGATAAGTTGTCTTTTATTTCTTTGTTTTGTAAACTTATTTTTATATATGAAATCCGTGTTTTGTCATTTCCTTCTCATGAATTCTAAGTAGTCTTCTTTATCCTTCTCCCTACTCTGAGATATGGTTTTATGAAGATGTGGTTCTCTTTTATACTGTTTTAAATGTCAAAAAATTTTTATTATTCAAACTCCGATCTTCATTTAATTTTTGATCTGGCTAATGAAAATGTTAAAATGTGTCAAGAAACATATGATTCAACGTGCAATGATTTCAATAACATGGTAAGAGTCACATTCAATTCCATGCGTGAGAATTTAATCTATGGGGTTAAGTGCAAATAAAATAAGGAAATATACTTTGTTTAACGCAGAATTGAAGATTTTAAGATGACGGATTAAAATCCTTAATTTGGTTCAGTTGAATGGAAACTAATACGAGATTGTTAGCTCTTTAGCAAAAGAGAAGTGGGAGCTCTGGAGTGAGAGCTGGTATCCTCCCAACCTAACCAAAGAATTAGGGACCAAATCTCTGGATTAGTCAATATTCTTTATACACTTGATAGAGGGTAAAGAATATGATTGTTCCTATTTGGCAGAATACAATTATATATATATATATATAGTTTGCTATGGAAGTTTGCTCTGATCAGGTTAGGCGATTTTGGCATTTGCATGGAAACTGAAGTTTTGTCGTCGGTAGGATCCCTGACCGTTGGTTTATCGCTCCCCATCTCCCTTTGGGCTGGTGAAATCTTCCCTATTTTCTCCTTTGTGTTGTTTTCTCCAAGTTTTTTACCCTTCAAGGTCTTCATTTTTGGGTTTTATGGATTGTTCTTTTACGGATGCTATCAAGGGTGTTTTGGGCTATAATTTGGGTCAATCTGGGTTCTTTCCCCCTTCTTTTCATGAGGCTTTGCATATTAGAGGAGATTATAGCTTTATTCAAAATTTGGGGAAAAAATTGTAAATTTGCGTTGTATGTTTCTGATGAATCTAATGTTTTAGCGTCTTCGTGTCGCCATGCTCTGGTAGGGAAATTTGTTATAGGGCATCCAAAGCTTAATTTTTTTAGAAGGGAGTTTGAATCATTAAAGCTTATAGGATTTTGGAAAATCGGCCTCCTTGACAGAAGGCACATTCTTATCCAGTTATCTAATGATGAAGACTATACGCCTTTATTCTCTTGTCATTTCTTTGGAATTGCTGAGACTACTATGAAATTTCTAAACTGGAATATGGATTTTGATCCTAAATCAGAACCTCCTATTATTCAAGTTTTGTTGAGATTCTCAGGTTTAAAGCTTCATTTGTTTAATCATGAAATCCACTTCTCTCTCACTGCGGCATATAACAAACCCTTAAAAATGGATGGCCCCACTTTTTTACTTATGAGGCCTTCTAAGGCTCTTGTTTTAGTTGAACGGATATCACTTTACCATTTTCTGATGAAATTTGGATTGGCTCCACTCAAGAAGTTTACTGGAAAAAAGTTGAGATAGAACGACACTCACATTATTGCACTCACTGCCATAATTTTGGACATTTTGCTGCAAACTGTTATCACTTGTACCCACACTTGAAACACAACTTTGGATGCCCTCTTAAACATTTAGTGCAGGGCACTGAGCAAAATTTAAGTCTTATGTTAACCTTATTAACCCCATTATTGATAAAGATGAGCCTATTATATCTCGTGTAGCTACACGAGGCCTTATTAACACTCAAGTTAACAACACTAATGAATTTGTTGAATGTGGTACTAAACACAATGTCCCCAATATTGATGCATTTACTGTTCCCACTAGTGTTGTTATTAATGTTTCTATTCATACGGTACATGAACAAGTTCCTACTGTTGTTGAACCTAGAGTTTCCATTGATGTTGCTATAAATGCTATATATTTGTATGATGTGCAAGACCAAGGAGCACCCGATCCTATTTCCACTTTAAAGCCTACGGGCAAGAATATGCTATTTGAGACCGCAATTTTGGCAGCTACAAACATGCTTGAGGAGGAATGGCTGGTTCAATAAACTAGTAAGAGAAAAGTAAAAGGAAGAATGAACTTTTGCATCTTGATCGAGAGAATATTATCAGTTATGGAAAATATCATTTAGATGGTGAATAGTTCAACACCCCTCCTAGGTGTTCTAGAAGGGGTAGCTCGAGACACCATGTTTATAGGTGAGTTACAGACCTGAGCGCCTTTAATAGGCTCAAATATTTATGTCAGGTTTATAAGCTTTTTATTTTTTCTATTCTGGAACCTCTTGTTTATGTTAATTAGGGAAAAGTCTTCAGGAGATTTTTAAATTTCAATCACAACTGCAACAAAAATAATAAAATCTGAATCTTCTTGAAACGTCAGGTCGATTTGACTATTATTGAGGACAAGGAATAGTTTGTCCTTAATACTTTTAAGATGGACAATTTTCAGAGGTGGTCCACTTTTGTTTATGGTAGCTCTCTTTTACAGGATAAAATTTTACTTTGGGATAAACTTGTGCACATGTGGGAGGCAATTAAGGAAGTTTGGTTGGTGGGAGGTGACTTTAACATGATCATAAAACCTTCGCAGAGGAGGGGTGGTAGGAGTTGTGACTCTTCTCTCATCAATTGCTTTTGTCATAAAATGGATGATGTTGGCTTACATGATTTGGGTTACTCTGGTTCTCCATACACTTGGCATCATGATTTTCTATTACAAGGACTTGATCATTTTTTTGCAAATCAGCCTTCCTTACTTATTTCCCAATTTCTAAAGTCCAGCATTTGAATTATGTTGCATCTGATCATTGTCTTATTTTACTTACGCTTGCCTTATTTAATCATTCACCTCATTATAAGTTTAAATTCCTTAATGTTTGGCCTACTCATGACACTTTTTTGAATCTCATCAAGCAGGCTTGGCACTCTGACAATAATGGCAATCCATGGTATATTTTATGGCAACTTCACAAAAAGGTGGCAAGTGTGGCAAGTCATTTACGTCAGTGGAATTACCTGTTTTTGGGTAATGTTCATTCCAAAGTTACTAAAGCACAACGTATGGTAGATTTATTAGAATCTGAAGTTTGTTGCACTCCTCAATGGGCTAGTGATGTTGCCTTGCCCCATGCATCCCTCCTTGAAGCAATTGATTTGGAGGAAGGTATTCTTAAACAAAAAGCAAATGCCGTTCATTTTTCTTGCGGTGATAGGAACACCACTTTTTTCCATGCAACTACTAAGCATAGGCATAACATGAATACTATTCTCAAAGTAAAATCTTCTGATGGTTTTATTCTTACCGATCCTGATGAGATTGGAAACTCCGCGGTACAACATTTTACTACCTTATTTGAAAGTCTTTCTTTGGTTTTTCCGGTCAATTATGAGCTTTTCTCTGAGGAAAGGGAATATGTCTCTTCTCCTTCTCTTACTAACGTTCCTACCGAAGAGGAAATCCTTGCTACTCTTAAGGGGATCAATCCTAACAAGGCCCCGGGGCCTGATGGGTTTACGTTTAACTTTTATGTTACTTGTTGGGATATTATTAAAAAGGAGGTTATGAGTGTTATTCGAAGCTATTTCCTTGGTGAAAACCTAGGTAAATATTTCACTTCCTCTCTTATTGTGCTTATCCTTATATGTAATGACAAAATTAGCTGGGATAATTTCTGCCCTATCTCTCTTACTTCAGTCCTCTCCAAAGAAATTAGTATGATCATTGTGGCTCGTTTGCAACCTCATTTGTCTACCATTATCTCTCCTCAACAATTAGCTTTTATTCAAGGTAGGGAAATATGAGATAATATTCTTTTTGCTCAAGAAATTATTGAAGATTTAGATAAGAAATGCAGGGTTGGAAATGCTGTGCTTAAACTTGACATAAAAAAGCTTTTGATACTATTAACCGGGATTTTATTTTATGCACTATTCGTGCTCGAGGTTTCTCTACTCACTTTTGTTATATCATTCAGAGGTGGCTTGAACAGAACTACTACAACATCCTTGTGAATGGGAAATCGTATCGATTTTTCTCCTCCTTCAAGGGTATTAAATAAGGAGACCCTCTTTCTCTTATGATTGTTATCCTTGCTTTTGATTACCTCTCACGCCTCCTGAATCAAATGCAGTTGTCTCATCCTTTCACTCAGTTTTCTCATATATCTAACCTTATGGTTAGTCACCTGGCTTATGTCGATGATGCTATTATTTTATCCAATTCTAGTAAAAATGCTTTTAAAAATTTTTTGCAGACACTAAATGTTTTTCAGAACACTTCGGGTTTAACTTTCAACACAGCAATTTATCAGGTAATTTTTAGTAAGTAGGATAGCAATACATTTACCACTTGGGCTGCTGCCTTTACTACTTATCATGTGACCTCCCTTCCTCTGAAATATCTGGGTGTTAACATCTTACGGGGTAGAAAAAGACAAACTCAAATGGATGATCTAGTAAAAAAAATTAAACCAAAGATTAATGATTGGAGGAACATTTTTCTCTTTAACGGTGGTCGTCTTACTTTGGTTAAAAGTGTCTTCCACACCATACCTTTGTATGCCCTACAAGTATTTCATCTGAAAAAATTTACCCAAGTTACTCTGGAGAGGCTTTTTAGTAAATTTTTGTGGTCTGGATGTAGTCAACGTAAAATTTGGTTTTCTTGGGATAAGGTCTACAAACCTTCTTTTGTTGGAAGCTTAGGCTTTAAGAAACTAAATCATATCACTGAAATTAACATTTGTAAACTTTGGTTTAAATTTCGATTGGACACTTCACTTTGGGCTCATTTTCTACTCCAAAAATATTGTACCCACTCTGACCCTTCTTTGGTTGAGTGGAAGACTGGTGATAATAAGTTTTGGAAAGCTTTGCTTAAGGTTCGTCCCATGGCTCAGAAATTTATCTATTAGGATGTTGGCATTGGAAATCTACCTTTCTAGTTTGATCATTGGGGTACAATAGATTTCTCTAATATTCCATATTCTCCCCAAGATAACACTACGCTTGTTTCTGATTGTTGGCGCGACGGGTCTTGGGATGTCAAAAAGTTGAGAGCTTTGATTGGTGATGAAGCTTTTTCTATCACAAAGATAACACTTTTCCAACTAAAATGGACAATTCATTTTGGAAATTTACCTCTCATGCTTCCATTTTGAAAATTATTATATCAAAGTCAGCAAGCTTTTACTCCACGCCATTGGGCTGCTGCTATCTGGAAAGCTTTCTTATCTTTTTCTATCTCCTTTTTCTTATGGAGATATTTTTTACTGCTATTTCCATTTGATCATACTCTGAACTTAAAAGGTTTGTGTATGGCTTCGCAATGTTATATTTTCAAATGTGAGGAGGAATCTGCCTCACATATTTTCTTTGCATGCCCCTTCGCTCGTGCCGTTTGGAGTTCAGTTAGATTTTATTTTGGGATATCTTGGACTCCAAGTTTAAATGATCATTTGGAATTGGACAAATATCCTATTGCTTGGATGGTTGTGCATATTTATGATGATGAATTTGAAACTTTCCCACTTGTTATTTTGTGGTTCCTTTGGTCTGCAAGGATTGCACATAAGTATGAGGCTTTTCCTCCTACTCCATTTATTATCACTTCTTATATTATAGCTTACTTTCTTAAGGCTTCTCGTCACATTTTGTTATGCTATAATTCACCTCCAAGGGGTAGGAGGGCCACCTTGACTAGGTGGCAACCCCTCTCCTATGGGTGGGTTAAGCTTAACGTGGATTGGAGCTGGAATTTAAATGTTGTTGGGACTGGAGGTAGTTTTTGTAACTCCTCAGGATGCTGCATTTATTATTTTTCTTCTTGAGTTTGTGCCTCTACCCCCTTAGAATCTAAAGGGTTCTCTCTTTAGTACGCTTTACAAGTTGCGGTTATTCTCCATTTTTATAATTTTTATATTGAGATGAACACTAGTGCTCTAGCTAAGATGTATAATAATGTTATCCCTCCTACTTGGAATGTTATTTGTATGCTAAACATGATTTTAAATTTTTTTTAAATAATAATTTGGCTATCCAAATGCACTTCATTTATAGGGAATGTAATTTCCCTGCTGATTGGCTTGCTAAGCATGGTTTGCAACGTGTTATGGTGGGTGTTCTGCCTCCACCTCCTTTACTGACTCTTTAAAAGGGGATTTGCTTGATGTGCCTTATATCAGAAGATGACTTTGTTGTTGGCTGTTGTTTTTTTTTTTTTTTTGTTCTTCCTTTAGCTTTTTATTATCAATTTTTCTATGGCTTCTGGGGCTCTTTTTTCTAATATGTACAAACTAAATTTTGATAATTTATTTGGATCTTTATTTTGTGACTCTCACGTTAGAATACTCTTCACATGGCTTGGAGGCTGGATTTCGGTTCTTACCTACAATGTATCCAGGATTCATCAAGTTTCTAAAGCTATATTTGCTCCCTGTCACGGTTTATGTCTTCTGCCACTTCTGGAGTACCTATTAGCTTTTTTATTTTATTTTATTTTTTTGGAAAGTATACGTTTTGGGTTTGGTATACTTGTACATGCATGGGTATACATTTTGTTTGTTTCGGTATACCTTCTTTTGCTTTGGATGGAGTTTGTAAAAGGTTGAGGATCCTCCTTTTGAGTGCGTATGTGTATTTTTTATTTATTAGTTGGGGATCCTCTCCTTTTAAACTTTGTACCTTTCTTGCTTATTAACACGCAAGGAGATGAATAATTCTCCTTTGATCTCTATATCTATATATATATATATATATATGTTGATCTCCATAATGCAAATGAAAATCTTCTGGTTCAAATCCAATACTATGAAACTTTTTTGAAACAGAAAGCTGTTAGTACTAAGTTTACTGAAGGGGATAGAAACTGAGGTAACTATCATGCTTGTATCAACTTTAAGGAAAATGCAACATGATTCTCTCTATTACAGATTTTGATGGGCATAAACTCACTAATGTTGATGACATAACCATGGATGCTGTGGCTTATTTTCTTAAGCTATTTAACAGCAAGAATATCTCTAGACCTTCCATTGATGAACACCTCTTTATTGACTGCAGGGACCTTCTCCAGAATGTTGCTTTTTCTTAGATCCCTTTGGAGGATGAAATTAAGTTTTCTTTTGATTTTATTGATGGACTCAAGGCTGTTAGTCCAGATGGGTTTTCTACTACCTTTTATTAAGCAGCTTAGACTATAATCAAAACTAAAGTCATTCTTGCTATGCAGGACTTTTTAAGGGAAAGGATCCACCAAGATATTTTACTACCTCTACTATTACTTTAATTTCTAGGAAAAAAGTCAGGAGAAATTGGGGGGACTTTAGACCAATCAGCTTAACCAAAGTTATCTCTAAAATCCTCAGCAAAATTTTAGTGTTCAGGCTACAACCCAATATGAATAAGCTGATTTGTGCCAATCAAGCTGCTTTTGTTAAAGGAAGATCCATCTCTGATAATATTGTATTGGCTCAAGACTCTTGTTGGATTTAGACAAAAGATGTAGAAGAAATAATGTTATTTTCAAACTTCATCTCTAGAAGGCTTATGACACCATTAATTCAAATTTTATACTACATACTCTCTTTGCTAGAGGCTTCCAAACTAAATTTATACAACATATTCATAGGTGGCTTCAAAGTAATGCTCATTCAGTTCTAGTGAATGGGAAAAGTCATGTCTTCTTCAGTGCATCTAGGGGCATTAAACAAGGTGATCCTTTGTCTCCCACTATTTTTATCTTGGCTTTTGATCACCTTTCCAGGCTTTAAAATCAAATGTTTGTTAAGACTCCCTGTTTAGCATACAATCATAAGTCTAATATAGACATCAGCCATACCTCCTAGACTGATGATATCATACTTTTCTCTAATTCATCCAAGTCTTCAGTGAAAGCTCTTTTTTAGGCCCTCAAACATTTTCAGCTCACATCAGCGATGGTGCTGAATCATCAAAAATAACAAATCTATCTCAGTGCTCAGGCCAAAGTTCAAACTAGACAATGGATCTCCAGTTAAGCTAGATTCTGCATTGCTTCATTTCCTATCAATTACTTGGGTGTTCAATTGATTAAGGCTAGGGCTAAGCAAACCCAATTCAATGATATTATTGAAAAGATAAAAGCTTAACTTCAGTGCTGGGCCAATTCATTTCTCTCTAACGGTAGGAGGATGACTCTGCTGAAAAGCATTCATACGACCCTTCCAGATTATTGATTTCAAATGTTTTACATGAAGAGAATCACTCAAATCAGTTTAGGGAGGATTTTCAATAAACTCCTCTAGGCTGGAAAGAGAAAGCAATATCACTGGCTTTCTTGGCAGAAATTATGCAAACCCATAAAAGCTGGAGCACTGGGTTTCAAAGGCTTCCAACACTTAGTCTTCATCAACCTATGTAAACTATGGATCAAATTCAGGGCCCAGGATTGTCTTTGGTCTAAATTCTTGATGGGTAAATACCATAAAAGCGCCTACCCTACACTGGTGACTAAGAATTTAGGAGATTCCAGACTTTGGGTAAAGCTCCTATCCATCAAGGAACAAGCTGAAGAACTCTTTATTTGGGAGATAGGGGAAGGCCAAATTAATTTTTGGCTAGATCAATGGAACAACAATGGTAACAAGCTTTATCAGGAGAATTCTAGCAGCTTCCATAGCCAAGTGAAAGACTACTAGACTGATAACCAGCGGAACTACAGGTTGCTGGAAACTATTCTAACTCTTGCCCAACACATCAGGTAGTGAACACACTAATATTTCTTGGACAAAGTGACAAAGTAGTCACCAAGCAACCTCCTTCACAAAAGCTTTCCTCATTTTTATATCAAAAACTCTTCCAGTGGAATCCAGTGAACTGGAGCAAGGAAATTTGGGGTATTTTGCTCACTCCATACATATCCTTTTTCAACTGGAGGCCCTAGCTAATGTTGCTACCTACTGATGACAGTTTGAAGCTTAAAGGGTTAAGGTGACCCTCCTGTTGCTGTCTTTGTAATAATGCTTAGGAGTCTCTAGACCATCTATTTTTTTAGTGTCTTTTCTCCCAACAGGTTTTGTATGGTCTCTTGGATCAGTTAAAGTGGACAAACTTAAATTAATATGTGACATATTCTCTATTTGCTGGTCGGATTGGAATGAAGCCAAGCTTTCTATTATTCCATGCATTGTGGTCTGGTTTCTTTGGATGACTAGAACCAAATAAAATTTGATGAGAGGCAACTTGAGGTAAAAGGTGTGGTAACAAACTGTATCTCCTACATTCAGAAACTTATCAAAAATTATAAGTTCAATAATATCTGTTTGATTTTTGCTACCAACGAAAAGATGTTGCGCCCTCCCTCTCTTATTTATTAGACTCCTCCCAAGCCTAATTGGTTAAAGGTTAACACTGATGAAAGCTACTCAAATGGCGATGCTCGAATTGGGACAGTTTTTAAGAACTCCAATGGAAAGTGCCTCTTACAATTCTATTCTCCAACAATGGCATTGGATCCCCTGGAAGCTGAGATGATTGCTATATATTAGGTCATTCACATTTCAAATAATTTGAAGATCACACACCTAGTAGTGGAATCTGATAGCATTACTTGTATCAATATTATGCATCAGTTGGATACTCCTCCTAGGCACATTAAGAAGTGGAAGAGCAAAATCTTGTCATACTTTAACTCCATTTAGATTACACTTACTCACATTCCTAGAGAGGGTAATGGTCCTGCACATTGGTTAGCTAATTTTGGTAGAAATTTTGAATTATGTTCTGTCAGTAACTCTACTTCTCAATCTCTACCTTTGCTACTTCATGGGGATATGCTATCCATTTCCCATATTAAAACCTTGTAGTTGTACTTCTTTTGAGTTAATATATGTGGCCCAAGAGTAAATTTTTGGATATATATATATATATGATTTTAATTTCTTCACAATCCATATACTCATTATAAAAGGGAATGTTGCTTATCTAAATTTGAAATCTTCATAAGAAAAATTTGTTTTTTTTTAAATGTTTACTTTCGAAGTTTAGCAAATAGTTTTGTTAACTTAGTTTTTTAACTACATTTTTTTTAACATACACTCAATTACTTTAGATTTGAATTTTTGCCATAAGTTTAGTAGTTTGAATTTTATGTTTTACATTATATCCCTAATAATTTCCAACTCCCTGTGGGATCGATACTTAGGACTTCATTAGAGCCCTTTATTACTTGAGTGATACGTATACTTGCATTAATATTACAATTTTGGTGGTTTAAAGATTTTAAAAAATAAAGTTATTCTTACTAAAGTATTTTTATTGCGATTGAATTACATATTTATTATTAGTGTTATCGTGTGTGCTTTGTAAGATTGAAAAATATTTACAAAAGCAACACACAACAAGCCGCGAATCAAGTATACTAACCCTTTGGTCCTCATTATTTATAAATGTTTGAAATAATGAAATTTTATTGTCTGGATGTGTCTCAGCTCCTGTTCAGAAATGATTTCTCTTTCAATTAGTTCCTCTAACACTATGAGGTCAAGAACTAATGCATATGGACTTGTTATGAAGATCATCCTTTCTATTTCTTCTTCTTTAGGATCTAAGTTTTCTACCCGTAAGATAGGGTATACCTCTCTAGGTGTATATACTGGAATTAAAAGTTCAAATTCAGTAGCATCTTGCTCCATGGGTTCTAGGTCTCTTCATTCTTTTTCATCAAGTATTTAGATTTGTTCTTTATGATTTCTCCTCTACGTTTATATCAATCTTAAGGTTGGTTTAGTTATGCCAGCAACTAAGGCATCTATAATCCCGTGAGCTGCAACAATCACTACAGATTTTAGTCACCTAGTGTCAACTGTCTGCTTCTGTTTGATTGACTCTACTTTTTCTTCAATATTATCTTGTTGTCGAGATCGACACTACAATACATATGGCTTCCCTTTTGCTTCTTCTTTATCAACAAAGGACAATAAAAATCTATTGTATGATAATTCAACTTGTGTCAAGTCAAAATCATAGTGGATTGTTAATCCTTTCTCTATGCATTGGCAGTCTCAAGCCAAACACACACAGATACAACAAGTAAAAAGAAACGTGTTATTTGACATTTTTTTCTCTAAGCAATAGGGTAATGTAAATATGTTAGACAAAATTTCCATTTTTTTTGTTAATATAGAATTAAGAAATTTTATTTTTTTATCATCATTTTAATTTTCATTTTAAGAGATCATTCTCAAAAGCACCTGCTTAATGAGCAATAAGGAAGCATAAAAAGAGGTAGAAATATCATTTATGCTGTTGAAACAAACAAAGTACATTTTCATTTTCATTATCATTTTTCCAAGCTTAAATATTAAGTTATTTTTTGTCACAAATTTTTTTTTCAAATACCACACATTAATTGGGGTATAACTCTTTTTCCTTAATCATCAATTAGCTGGTAAGATCATTCTGAGTACGTCTTTTCAACAACATGTGGGCCCTGCCATATCGATTCAAACTTCCCACTTCTTTTTCGGTGAGCAAGAATAAGTTTTCCAAGTAATAAAACTAAATCACCAATTTGAAATTTTCTTGGAAGAACCAATTAATTGTGGGCTCATACCTTTTTTGTCAGATACAACTCCAGATTCTGCTGAGCTTGTAAATGTTTTCCATATAAACTTTGAAGTTCCTTGAGTCATGATTTTGCATTTCCTTCTTCAGTTGTTTTATTTTCCAATGTGATTTTGAGAGAAGGAATTTTTACTTCAAGTGAATGCTCGGCCTCAGATTCATACAACAGAGAAAACAATGTTAATTGTGTCAGTGTGCAATATGTGGTATGATACGCCCATAAAGCTTCTGTTAATCGTTCATGCCACTGTCTGGGACTATTAGTTAATTTTTTTTTCAAAATTTAAATCAGTGTCTTGTTGGAAGCTTCTACCAAACAAATAGCTTTTGGGTAGTAAATTTTAAAATACCTTCAATCTATCCCATGTCTTCGAGCGAAATTATTCACCTTTGTATTTTTGAAAGTCATTCCATTTTCTGAGATGACTCTTCAAGGAACTCTGAATCTAGAAAAAATTTGTGTTTTCAAGAAATAGAGGAATTATTCTTCTTTGACTTTCTTAAGTTTTAATGCTTCTACCCATTTGGAGAAGTAATCTGTGGTGGCTAGAATAGAACTACAAACTTTAGAGGACGGAGGGTCAATAAGGCCCATAATATCAATTCCCCAACATTCAAATGGCCAAGATGTAATTGTTAGATGTAGTGCATTTAGGGTTTGGTGCAAGATTGCTCAATAAGAGTGACTATGTGGAAGTTCTATGCAGTTTCAATATCATCAGTCATCATTGTTGATCAATAATATCGGATTCTTTTTATTTTCATTTCCATTTTTTGTCCCAATTGGTTTGCACCATAGAGACTTGAATAAACTTATTTATTTACATCTTGAGCTTCAAATTGGTTTAACCATCTTAACCACATCTAATCAAAAGATCTTCAATAAAGAATATCATTCACTATAGCAAATGAAAATGCTCTCTATTTAATTTGAGCCGCAATAGAACAATTTTCTGGTAGTTTTCCTGTCTAGAAATATTCAATAATTGGTTGTTGCAAATCATCTTTTTATTTGTCAATGATGGTTACTGTTGTGTCTTTACCAATTTGGTGGAGATTTTCAATGTCAATTTAAGAGAGTACTTGTCATCCTTTCACAGAGATTAGGATGTCGTCCTCTTTTGAATAAGCAAAATCTTTTACATGCTTGGCTAAAACATCTTCTAAAGAGTTGTCTCATCTCAGAACAAGGAAGAACATTACATTCAAAATTTTTTCTAGTAATCTCAGAGTATAAATTAAATATTTTTCCAGTTGTGGTTTTAGGTTTCTACTTTCCTGTAACTTTATTGATGATCAATTGAGAGTCTCTGTCGATGTCAATACTTATGATTTCCATTAATATTGTTAATTCCAAACCAGTTAGAAGTGCCTAACATTCATTTTCATTATTTGTACATATTTCAGTTAAGTTGTAAGAAAAGGATATCATTGTCTTTATGTGGAGATGGAGCTCCATCAAAACATAATTCCCATCATTTCATATTAGAGCTTTCAGTTTCTAAAATTTTCTCATTGGGTATATCATCATTAAGTGGAGACCCAGTTGGTAGGGGGTGTGCCGCTGAGAAATCTGCCAAAATTTGTTCTTTGACAGTGCATAGCTGCATAAATGTTAAATCAAATTGAAGCAATTAAATTGCCCACCTTACTAATCTTCCACAAACTATTGTTAGAGTCATTAGATATTGTAAAGTTTTAACTCCCGAGATAAAAGTTACCTTATGAGATAACATATATTGTCTTAAATTTTGAACTATAAAAATTAAAGCTAAGCAATGCTTCTCAATTACAGGATATTTTATTTTAGTTGGAACCAAACAACGTCTTAAATAATATAATGCATTTTCTTACCCTCATCATTGACTTGGGCTAGCAAGGCTCTAAGGGAATTGTCTAATGTCGCCGTGTAGAGGATTAGAGGTCTTCCTAACACAGAGGCTGCTAAAAAAGGAGGTGTTATCAAATATTATTTGATATTTTGAAAAGCATGTTAGAATTTTTTATCTTAAATAAATTTGGTATCTTCTCTGGTTAAGGGGGTGAGAGGTTGATACCTACCAAATAGATTGGATATGAGAAATCTTATATATGCTAATTTTCTTTGAAAGGATCTTGGTTAAGTCATATTTGTCAAAGGAGGCATACTTAACATGGCTTCATGCTTAAGGGGGTAAATTTCAATCCCATGATGTCAAATAGGGGATTTATTTTAAGATTGAATCACCTTAATAATCAATGAAAGATGATTCTCAAATTGTTCACATGGTCAATGATACCCCAAAATAATTTACTATTTTAAGTACATATCTAGTGCTTATTTTTGGTGATATTGCACTTTAAAGAAAGACATTTTCATGTTTTTACTGCAGGTATAATAATTTTAGGCATTTGGAGCACAAATGGCAAAAAGGATGAAATTTAGAGCCAAAACAGTCAATTTTAGGATTCTGGTGCATGATGCGCCAAAATCCAGATATGAATTTTTGCAAATTAAGGTGGTTCGAGACAAATTTTGCATGAATTTTCAAAGGGATACTTGTTCTACACACATATTGGAGTAATTCAATGCAATATTGGAGTAATTCAATGCAT
>NW_018252435.1:30941-31815 GCF_001263595.1 Phalaenopsis equestris
ACACTTTGGAAGGTTCTTTTATGAAGGGATATGTCTCTTGGATCAAATGACATATCTTTTGAAATCAAAAGAGTTAAGTTTTGGAGGGAACTTTTGAAGGGAATTTTAAATTCTTTTCAAGAGGAGGCAGCAAAAAATGAAAGAAGAAGACTAGAGATGAGAAAAAGAGAAGAGAAAAGGAGAGAGAAAAAGTTAGTGTCATAGGTGTGAGAGAGAAGAGGAGATTTTCTTCTAGGGTTGTAAGAGGAGAGAAAATGTGAGAGAATTCTTCTTCATTACATTTCTAAGAGAGAATTGGGAGTGATTCTAAAGAGAGAAAGGCTTGGAGAAAACTTCCAGGGATTTGCTTTGGAAGGATTGTGAGATAAGTTGTACTTTTATTTCTTTTATTTTGTAAACTTATTTTTATATATGAAATTCATGTTTTGTCGTTTCCTTCTCAAGAATTCTGATAGCCCTCTTTATTCTTCTCCTTACTTTGAGATATGGTCTTTTGATGAATTGATTTTATTTTCTACAGTTTTAAATCTTAATAATTTGTGATGATTTGAACTCTCATCTTCATTTACTTTTCGATCTTGCCAATCGGATTGTTAAAACTGGTTGAGAGATATATGTTCTGAAAAGAGATATAATTTCTACAACATAGGGAGAATCACATTTGATTTCATGCGAAAATATGTCATCCATCGGATTGGTAAATAGGGAAATATACTTTGTAGGATGCAGAATTTGAGATTTTAAGGTGACATATTAAAATCCCCATTTTGGTTCAGTTGATTAGAAACTGATGCAAGATTACTAGCCCTTAGGAGAGGGAGTAGTGAGAGCTCTAGAGTGGTAGTTGGTATTCTTCCCTCCTTCACACACACTT
>NW_018252435.1:31825-37802 GCF_001263595.1 Phalaenopsis equestris
TAACCACAAAATTAGGGACCAAACTCTTCATTAGTCAATGTTCTTTATAACACTCGAAAGAGGGAAAGAACAGGATTGCTCTTATTTGGCACATGCAATATTTAATGCATCTCATTCATTTACATTAAAATTTTCGATTTCTACACAATCCATATACTTATTGTAAAGGGGAAGGATGCTTTCCTAAATTTGAACTTTCCATCAAAACAACAACTTCTTCTTTTAGTTTTGGTAACTTACTTTTAAAATTTTGTTCTTAGTTTGTTAACTTTGTTTTTCAACAGTATTTTATATAATATTCACCTTAGTATTTAATATTCAAACTTCAAACGTTACTTTTATTTTTTATTTTTAAATTATGAAATAATTTCAAAAACATACTTAACGGTTTTTCAACTTCCCTATGGGATCGATATCTAGGACTCCATTAGAGCCCTTTTTTACTTGAGCGATACGTATACTTGCATTGATTTAAACATGTATTTGATAGTTTTAAAAGAGGTTTAAAAAATAAACTATTTTAATAAAAGGTATTTTTGTTGGGATTTTATTACATATTTATTATATATCTCTCGTGTGTGATTATGTAATATTGAAAAATATTCGTAAAATTTACACACTAAATCTACCAGCTATCAAGTTTTTATGGCGTTGTTCCTAAGGAAGTAACGAAAAATATTAGTAAGTATTTTATTTTATTTTATTTTATTTAAAAAAAGAGAGTGTTTGTAGTATAGTTTGATCATTTTCTTATTTTAATGTGTTTACTTATTTTTAATTACATGCTTTATTTTTTTTATGATTAGTGTAAAATCTGAAAATTTAGTACCATACGATTCTGAATTAGAGAAAACTGTTAGAAAAATTTGAAAACAGCAAAAAGGGAAACATCATTTTAGCAAAATGGCTTGCAATTTAAAAAATACTGGAAATGAAAATGAACATCATCAGAGACATTTAGAAAATTATGCTAATGTTACAGCAGATGAAATTCATTTGAGTATACAAAACTCTTTTGTAGCTGCCAATTCATTTGAGCTTAAACCTATTATTATCCAAATGGTACAAAATAATCAGTTTGAAAGAACACCAACTGAAGATCCTAGTTTACACATTTCTAGTTTTCTAGAATTATGTGCTACATTTAAATATGATGGAGTGTCGAATGATGCTGTCAGGATTAGACTTTTTTCTTTTTCACTAAGGGATAAAGATAAGATGTGGTTAAACTCATTAACACTTAGATCTATCAGAATATGGGGAGATTTATCACAAAAATACTTATCTAAATATTTCCAACCTTCAAAAACTGTTAAGCTTAGAAATGATATCACATCATTTTGTCAGTTTGAATGGGAATCAATTTATGAAGCCTGGGAAAGATTTAAAGTTTTCCTTACAAAGTGTCCACACCATGCATTGCCAGATTGGTTAATAATTCAAAATTTTTATAATGGGTTGGTTGGATCTCTTAGATTGATAATTGACGCAGCTGTTGGTGGATCATTAATGTTAAAAACATTTGATGAAGCGTATTCATTATTTGAAGAGATGGCTACAAATAATTTTCAATGGCCCTCTGAAAGGGTAAATCCAAAAGGAGTATCTAGTATTCATGATTCTGATGTAATATCTATGTTAGCTACCCAAATTGCTGTTATATTAAAGAAGATAGATCAATATAGAAGGAATTATTCTCAGATGCCACCTGTGCTTAAGGAAAACTCATTAGGACAAATGATAGAATCTCAATCCTTTTATGAGACTTTAAATGCAATTTAAATGCAATAAACAATCATTCTAAACAATCATTCTAATAACCCTTATGCCAATTATTATAATCCTGGATGGAAAAACCATCCAAACTTTAGTTGGAGTAACAAAAACTCTAATACCAAAAATCCACAATGGGGAAACAATACGACTAACCCATTGGGAAACTACAACAATCAAAGGATTCAAGTTTATAAACATTATTACCCCCCAAGATTTAATAAAATGTAGAGTAAGGAGAAGAAGCTATCAATTGAAGAATTGATATTGCAAATTGGTAGTCAATTACAAAGTCAATGAGCTGCAATTAGAAACATGGAAAATCAATTGGGATGTATTGCTACTACACTTAGCAATAGGCCTCCAGGAACATTGCCTAATAATGTGAAGGTAAATACTAAAGATCAGAACAAAGAGAAAATTAAAGTTATTTAATTGAGAAATAGAAAAGAATTAGAAAATAAAGTTCAACAAGAAGTTGAAGTTGAAAATGATGAGGTGGAAAATGAAAAATCTGGTGAAGATTTTCATTTTGAAGCAGAAAGTCTAATTAAACTAATGAAAATTGATGTAGAAAGACCACCACCCACATTTACTCAAAGATTAAAGTAGAAACACATAGATAATCAATCTTCAAAATTTTTAGAAAGTTTGAGGAACTTAACGATAAACATTCCATTTATTGAAGCTTTGGAACAAATGCCAAGCTATGTGAAGTTCATGAAGGATATACATATTAAGAAAAGGAAGTTTGTAGATAATGTGACTACTGCACTCAATGAGGAGTGTAGTGTTATAATTCAGAAAAAGCTTCTGGAAAAACATAAGATCCTGAAAGTTTTATAATTCCTTGTGCCATTGGAGAACAATTTTATGGAAATGCTTTATGTGATTTAGGAGCCACTATTAATCTTATGCCATTATTAATATTTAGAAGGTTGGGCTTAGGATATATGTCACCTACAACTGTAACTCTTCAGTTAGCTGATCATTTGATTACCTATCTTAAAGGAGTTATAGAAGATGTTTTAGTAAAACTTGATAAATTTATCATTCCTGAGAACTTTATTATATAGATATGAAGGAAGATAAAGAAATTCCTTTCATTTTAGGATGTTAATTCCTAGCCACTAGAAGAGCTTTGATATATGTGAAGAAAGGAGAACTAACTATGAGAGTTAGTCATCAACAGGTTACATTTAATACTGCAAAATCAATGAGACACCCCGTAAAAGAGAAGGAGACCGAATCCCTCATAATGGATATTAACACATATTTATGCCATGAATATTTTAAGAAGACTTTTGAAAGAGAGTTTGAAAAGTAATATATGGAATATTAATACACTAAAAATATATGCATTTTTAGACACATATTTATACTCATTTTTTGTGATATTGCACTTTAAAGGAATGTATTTTTTATGTTTTATTGCAGGTTGTTGATTTGTAGGACATGGAGAAAAAAGAATTAAATTTACAGTTTAAATGGAGTTTTTGAAAAATTATTCAGCACCGACGGTGCCAGACTAGGTGCCAACGACACCGTTTGAAAGATATTATATTCACGGGCCACTGGCGTTGACGGCGCCAGTGTTGGTGCAGACCCTGTTTCTATAGATTCAAAGAATTTGAATGTTTTTTGTAGATTTTTTGGATGCACCTACTGGAAAACTGACCTTAAGCTCTATTTAGAGCTAAAATTGGTCAGAAAAGACACTCTTTGCGCTCCACTCGCTCTTGGTCTCTCTTCGCATCTCATTGCCCCCTTTGTGCCACTTTGCATTCTTCCACGCCATTCCACACAATTAGTAATGTATTTTCTTTATAGTTTTGAGTTTTTGTGGTGAGTTTAAGTGTGAATACTTCTCTAAGACTTTTGGAGATATAAAGAAGTGAGAGATTTCATCTTCCAACATTTTCTAAGAGAGGCTACAAGGGATTTGCTTTGAGAAAGAGTTTCAGATAAGTGTTATTTGTTTATTATTATTATTGTATGAAATTTCTTTTATATAGGAAATTTGAGTTTTGTTGTATCTTTCTGATGAGTGTATCTTTCTCATGAAGTCTGACTAGATTCCTTTATCTTTCTCCCTACTCTGAGATATGGTGAAATGAATAAATATTTTGGATGTGAATAATTTGGATGTGCCAATGCTAAAATTTAAAATAAATTGTGATGGTTTTTCAACTCCACTTTTAATTTACTTTTCGATCTGGCTAATTGAATTGTTAAAATATGTTGTGAAACATATAATCCAAGGAATGGTGTATGAGTTCTACAACAGATTGAGAATCACATTTAAGTCTATGAAGAAGTATTTCGTTCATGGAATTAAGTGCAAATAAATAGGGAAATATAAATTTTTGGGTATAGAATTAGAGATTCTTAGGATGGAAAACGAAAATACCCAATTCGATCTTAGTGTTTAAAAACTTAAGTGAGAGTTAACGTTCAGTTGAAGGGAAGTGGGAGCTCTGGAGTGGGAGTTAATATCCTCCTAGCCTAGCCATGGATTTAGGAACTAAACCTGAGATTAGCCAATGATTTTGTATAACACTAAATCAGGGTAGAGAATTAAATTTTCCCCTATTTGGCACAATACATATTTAAACCATTTATTTCATCTCATTTCACCAAAAACTCATTGCATTGGGAAATATGCTTTTTCATATTAGAAAACTTCATCACATAAACATAGTTTATTAGTTAATTTTTTAAAATTTACTTTAAAATTTTCCTAGTAGTTAATAATTTAGTTCTAATAGTATCTCAAACATTAAAAATTAGTGATAATAATTTCATTTATTTTCTAAATTTTCATGTTAATTTATCACTTCCAATTTAAACCTTCCTAGTGGGATCAATATTTGGGACTTAAATAGAAAGTCTTATATTACTTGAGCATGATACGTATACTTGTGTAGAATCCCAACATTAAGTGTTTAACGTTATTATTCATTATATACAGCATCAAGATTTTGGCACCGTTGTAAAGAAGACTTTATAAATTTTACACAACTATATTTTTCGGTATCAAGTTTTTGGCGTCGTTGTAGGGGAAGGTAATGGTAAATTAAATAGATTTGGTAAACTAGAAAATTTAGAGATAAATTATATAAAAAATCAAAAAAATATAAAATAAAAAATCAAAAAAATATAAAATAAAAAATAAAAAAAATATAAAATAAAAAATTCAAAAAAAATATAACTATAAATATTTAAGAGTATTTTAAAGAAATTTTTCTTTGCTTATTATTATTGTTTATGTGAAATATAGGATCTGAAGGTTTAGTACCTTACGATTCAGAATTAAAACATACTTTTAAGAAATATTTAAAACAAAAAAAAAGAAATTAAAATTTTGAACGAAATGACGAATAACTTAGATAATCAAAAAAATGAAAATCAATAAAGAACTTTAAAAGATTATGTTAATCCGACAGTAGATGAACTTCACTTAACTATTCAAATCCTGATGTTGCTGCTAATTCATTTGAGCTTAAACCTGCAATTATCTAAATAGTACAAAATAATCAGTTTGGAGGAACATCTACTTAAGATCCTAACTTACATCTTGCTAGTTTACTTGAAATATGTGCTACATTTAAATATGATGGAGTGTCTAATGATGTTGTTAGGCTTTAATTTTTTTCTTTTTCATTAAGGCATAAAGCTAAAGCTTGGTTAAATTCATTAGCACTTGGATCTATCAGAACTTAGGGAGAACTATCACAAAAATTTTTGGCTAAATATTTTCCACCCTCAAAAATTGCAAGCATAAAAATGATATTACATCTTTTTGTTAGTTTAAAGGGGAATTAATATGAGGCCTAAGAAAGATTTAAGGATCTCCTTAGAAAATGTCCACCCCATGTTTTACCAGATTAGTTAATAACTCAAACTTTTTGCAATGGATTAGTAGGATCACTTAAGTCTATTATAGATGTTGCTGCAGGTGGATCACTAATGTCAAAACCTTTTGATGAAGCATACTCTTTAATAGAAGAAATGACTACTAATAATTTTCAATGGCCCTCTGAACAGGTAAATCCTAAGAGAGTATCTAGCATTCATGACTCTGATGCAATGTCTATTTTAGCAGCTCAAATTATTGTTAATAAAAAAATATTGATCAAATTAGAGTGAACTATTCTCAAATGCCACTAGTATTTAGGGGTGTAAACGAACCGAACACGAACGA
>NW_018252436.1:0-1852 GCF_001263595.1 Phalaenopsis equestris
AAGACCTAGGTAAGTGTCTTAGTTAGTTTTGAAAATGTAAAGCTTTAGGTGGTTATAATTCAAGATTTGAATTTTATTTGAAAATCGAAATAGGGGTATTAAATTGATTAATTATTAACTTTAAAAAGTCACACCCCTAAGTCCTAGGTTCATTTTATTTTAGTAAACTTCCAAATTTTAGTAATTTAGAAATTTATTAACCTATCTTTTCAATTAGGAAAGTGAAGATGGTTTCTACCAATTAACCCCTTATGTGTCAAACATCTAAATTAAGATCAGAGGTTACCCATTTCCCTCTTTAAATTAAGCCTAAATGTTAATTAAGGCTAAATTTCCAAAATTACATATTTGCCTACACTTCATAATTTATCAAATTTAATCCAAATGACTTTGAAATTTTTATGCTACCTCATTCAAGGATCACTTAAGACATCAGAGGAGAAAATGTGATATTTTAAAATTTAATTTATTTTACATAATTATTTTCATGCAAAAATAGGATTTTAAAAAGAAAATTCCCAAGTTGATCAAAGTAAGGCCTAATCCTTTGAAATTTGTTTTAGAGGTAGGGTTAGACTAGAGAAGCCTTTGGACCAAATTTCATGATTTTTTAAATTTCATTTGAATTTTAGGAATTATTTTAAATTTTAATGTGTTTATTAATTATAAAAAATTTTAAATGTGTAAAATTAAGTTTTATATTTTTATTAAATCTCTCTAATGTCAAGGTACATAGAGTCTAATGTCAAGGTTCATAGAGAAACAAATGTCACATTTTTCTCATTTTTCATTGAATTATTGGAATTATTTTAGTAAAATTGAGTCGCCAGAAGATGTTGGCGCTAATTTTGTGTTGGAGAAGTCACTACCAAGCCCTTAAGACCTAAGTAAGTGTCTTAGTTATTTAGAAAATCAGGAAAAATATTCCACTTGTCCCTAAGTTCTTGGGAAGCAATTTAGAACATTTCCATGAATTTATATATTTTTGTGATTTTTATGGATTTTTAATTATTTAAATATTTAAAATAGGTTAAAAATCATGGATTTATTTTAAACTTCATTTTATTTTTATAAAATACCCCTAATCACAGAGAACTCAAAAAATAAGTTTTTATAAAATTTTAAGTTATATTTTGATTTTTAAATAAAATCATTTAAGTTCCAAAAATGTTATTTATTTTTAAAAATCAAGTTAAGTAACCAAATGAACTCAAAATATTTTAGAATTTTTATGGTGAGTTCTACGGATCCCAAATAATAGTGGAGATCAAAAATAAAGTCATTTTATTATTTATATTTTTCAAAATTAATTATCTTAGTGATTTAGGGTTTGTAAAAATTAGGTGTATTTTGAATGACTTGACTTATGACAAATTTTCCCAAAGGCTCTCTGGTTATCATAAACCTTCCAAAATTTCCTTAGATTTTTTAAGCAACTTGATAATTTCCATGATTATTTTAAGCAAATAATGCATTTGATAATTTCCATGATTTTTTTAAGCAAATAATGCACATAAACTTGAAAAATGTGATTCTCTGTCCAGGGACCTCCTCTTACTTTGGAAAAATCATGGAATGTTCCTTAAGATAGAGGTAACAACATGCTAAAATTCCAAAATATAATTAGATGCCTATATTCATGGAGAATTAAAAGATTCAAATAAGTATTTAATTAATTAAAAATAAAATATGCATCACATGGACTTAAAATAATTTCCACATTTTTTTCCTTTGTTCATTGAGTAAGAGGGTATTTTTATTTTCTTTTTGTGATTTTTCTACACAAAGTTATGAATTTTTTGAGTTAAGGGTATTTAAATAAATAGGAAAAGCCCTATTTATCTGTTTAAAT
>NW_018252436.1:2177-2777 GCF_001263595.1 Phalaenopsis equestris
AACTCAAAACAAATGAAGAGTTCAAATTCCTTTTTTCCTTGGATCCCATAATTTGGTCTGAAACTACATGAGATGCCGATTCAACAATCAAATCAGAGGGCCTTGGCATGTTTGTTGGGATCCAAGGAGGCTAGAGATTGAAGGCTAGAGATTGAGCCTCTGTTCTTGGTGTAAAGCCTAAGTATGATTTTATTCAAGACTGATTTTGGGTGTTGGTTGAGAGCTATGGTAGAGGCTATTTCAGAGGGGGAATTGATGGGGGTTTGTTGATGGGGCTTTGTATTCTGTTGTTGTTGTGAAGGTGTGGGCACAAGAAATTTAAGTTTGGTGGAGTTTTTAGGGATGTCCTGTTTCTACCCTAATTTTTACTATGAAAATTAGGATTACACAGGGGGATTCAAGGCAATAGAGTGATTGGAATGGGCTGTGGAGGTCTCAAAGAAGCTCTGTGAGTGATTTGGGAAGCTCTCTCTGAGAAAATTTTTAGCACACTTCCCATGGCCGTGGACGTGAGTTTTTATAAAAATGGCCAAGGGGTGGCTCTCAAGAAAAATGTTTTGGTACATTGTGGTGCTTAGGGGAAGGGCAAAGGAGCTCTCC
>NW_018252436.1:2802-4450 GCF_001263595.1 Phalaenopsis equestris
GCAATGAGGCTTAGTTTTGGTAAGGGTATCTTAAGCATGTGCAATTTTGGAAATAAAATCCCTTAATTTGGAAGACCTTTGGTCCATGTCCTAGTTTAGGTGGTTAGATGGGTTTTGGCTCAGTCTTAGGGTCTAACCCATGGCTGGGGTGGAGTTAATTTGATGACTTTGTGGTAGTTAGGCCATCTTTAATGCATAGGTTCAATATGAGTTCAAGTGATTAAAGTTTGGGTTTGGGCTAGGTTAGCCATGTAAATTGACCTAATTGATTGATCAACATTGTGTAGATGATTGTTAAGAATATTTTTGGTGAAGGGTTAAAGTGATTTTGAGTTCAGTTGGTAGGTCAATTTGAGGGATTTTTGAGATTTGGTCAATTTGGGAAATTTGGGCTAGACATGGGTCTAGGTTGGGCTAGCCTTGCGCTAAGTTCAAATTGAATATTTTAAATGATCAAGGGAGGTGTTTTGAATACTTTTCATGAAGGGATGAAGTGGAAATTTTGTGGTTAAGGCCCTCAATTTGGGGAGATTTGAGGACATGGCCAATTTTGGGCAAATTTGGGGCTTTTGGACTTAAGTTGAAATAATATGAAATTGAGGTCTCACAAAGGCCAAATGAAGGTCAAATTTGATGTGTAGGAATCTTATGAGGATTTTTCAACACAAATTGTGGCAAATGGAGTAGGCCATGGGTTCAATTTGGTGGAACCAAGTCATCGGGCCAAAATTGGGGTTTTAATCTAAATCAAAATAATCTAAATCAAAATTAATCAAAATTAACCTTAAATAATAGGTCAATTGAGCTTGGATTTGGTTTATTTTGGTCATACCAAGGGTGAATTTGAGTTTAGAATTGAAATTGGGGTAAATTGAGATCAAATGGATAGACATTTGGGCTAATTTAGGGAAAATATGGGCCTTTAAAGGGTAATTTGGGGGTTTTGGTCAAAGATGGTCAAATTGGCCAAATTGGTTCATGTGAGAGTTGAGAAAAATGAAATTGGGAATATTTGAGAGGTTTTGGTAATTTTTCGGATTTTTTTGGAATTTTTGGAATTTTGGGGTAAGGAGGGGTATTTTGGTAATTTGGCCAATTTTGGTGATTTTGTGTAGTTTGGGTGTTTTCAAGGTGTTTGAAATGATTTTTGAGTCAAGTTGGGTATTTTGGCTAGATTTAGAAATTTTGGCCAAATTTGCGGTCCCAAGGGTATCTTGGTAATTTGGGGGAGTTCAGGAGCAAAAGGCTAATTTGGATATCTTGGAGTGCCAACCACCCTCAATAAGCCATGGACCAATGAAAATCCCATTTTGGGTCCTCTATGTAGTGGTCTTAGCCATACACTAGCCCAGGGCTAGTTGGTTTAGGGGACCACCTACAGGAGTTTCCCAAAAGTATCAAGGGACTAAAGCCAGGAAATTCCTGTTTTAGGGTAGTGAGTGATTGTGAGTGCAAGTGATTACAAGTGAGTGCCTTAGCCCTAGACCAACACCCAGGGTCAACCCTCAAGTCCAACAGTCCTAAGGGTGACTCATCTTGAGTTCCCCTTGTCGACACTATTTTTGGTGTGGGGTTTGCCCGTAAGAAGCTGGCGGTCATCAGAATTGAAATCCTGTTGCCCGCTTCGGAAGGACGTTTTTTTTTTTTT
>NW_018252436.1:11533-15988 GCF_001263595.1 Phalaenopsis equestris
CTAAGACTAGTCAATAGGAAAGTCCTATGGCTAGACCTATGCTACTAAAGAAGTTTTCTAGACCTCAACCAAAAGTGAGGTCAACACCCCTATAATGACCCCACCTACTAAGTTCTAGAGGTTAGGACCAATATGTGGAACTTCAAGTTGAGTAAAGAAGAGTTTGGGATTTCTAATGGTGAGGGTTCCTTATCTAGTTTTCTAAGAATAGCGAGTAAGAAAGTTCTATGGCTAGACCTTAGGCTATTAAAGAGGAAAAACTAAATCTCAACCAAAAGTGAGGTCAAAAAAACATAACGTATCTAGTGGTAAATGGAAAAATAAGTTGATTACCTCCGGCGAAAAAGGTACTAACTTCCCTCGACCCATGACTCAATTTTCTTAAGGGAGATTTGCATAGAACTCGCTCACAACAGACAACAGAATTTTTCCCACTATCGTCAAACAATTAAATCTTCCACGCCTCCACTCAGATTTCTAAAACATCTCTCCTAAATCAGTTTGCGTGATTGCAATTCATCATTATACTAATCTTGAGCTTTTGAACTAACAAACTTACTCGAATTGAATAGGGCTTTGCCTTTGCTTCTCTTCATTCTTGGTGTCATTCTACAAATTTGATAAATTCCAAAAATAACTTCAAAAATTGAGATTAAATTATTAAACTAAACTTCCAAAAGTACAAACTAAAATTCCCATGCAATTTCCATAGATTTTTCCTCATTTTTCTCCATGAATAGTGAATTTTCGAATTTCTCCAAATGTGCTCAAAATACATGGTGAAAATCCAAAATTTTTACATAGAAGTAAAGCTCTTGGATCTATCTAATTTCACTAGATTCCCTCAAAAATCACGAAATCGAGAGGAAGAAGGTGATGATAGCATTAACAATGGCGATTTCTGGCTCAAAAATTCACCTTTAGCCGTTCGTGAACCAGTTTTTGTGAACTGACGTTTAAACGTGGGTAAGTGGTGCTTAGGCGCCTGCCTCTCGGGTTTGCTTGCGCGTAAGTGCAAGATGTGGCGCTTAGGCGCCAGTGCACGATTTTCCAAAAAAATAAATTAAAGTAAAATGCACTATTTTCCTAAGTAAATCACCCTTAAATGGTCTTATAGCACTTAAATGACTATTTTCAACTTCCTGTAACTCTCCTTTATCTCAAAATTCTCCTTAATAACTATTTCAATTTGAGGCTAAAACAACACAAAATTTCACACAAACAAACTTATATTAATTCAAAAATAAGTACAAATACATTTAAACTAGTTCTCATTTCAATTAGTCTTGGATGAGAAAATTTTCCTAAATACAAACACTTAACAATCTTTCACAATTAAACATTTAAGTAACACAAACAGTAAAAGCAAGTCTTAACAACTAAAACACTTAAAGACAATGACTTTAAACACACAATAACATAACTTCAAACATAGAACTTAAATCCATTTTTGCTTAAGAAACATCTCTTTATCCGCTTCCTCTATATAACTAGTGTGGCTAAATTGCATTTTCAATTGTCATCCAATATCCTCAAGATGTGCATGAATCTCCAATATCATAGTCTCCAGTACAGACATGGTATTTTCAATTTTGTTGATCTTCTCTGATATCCCTTCAATACTAACGGCTAAGAAACCATTATACATCTTTTGTGCACTTTGACTCTTGAATTTCTTCCTCATGGTCTCCTCCTTCTTCGTAAAATCCATCTCCCATGAAGACATCATCTTAAAATCTATCTATCTCTTAGACTTTAGGTCTGGAAATGATCTGAGGTGAAATTCCCTCACTAAACCCTTATATTTATAGGCCTAAATCCTTTCAATAACTCATAGACACATTTAGAAACTGCATTGGCACTTTTTTGCAAACTTCTAGGGATTTTTCCCTTCTAGAATATTAATTTCAAACATGTTTTTAAACTTCCACGCACAAGCGCCGGATTTGGTGCTTAAGCGCTAGTGCACATTTTTGCACTAGTCAACTTAACGTTCAAATTCTCATTTGAACATGTCTAGATCACTAAATAAAGTCTTAAAATCAATACTAATACATAATAATCTCAAACCATAATAATCTAAAAAAAATACCCTAAAATTTTCTTAATCACACATAAAACAATAATCAAAATAAAAACACACTGATAACAATGGGTTGCCTCCCACAAAGCGCTTTGTTTTATGTCGTCAGGCCGACGTAACCAGTGCTTACTCTGGTTTACCCAACATCATTCCATCATTAATTCCATCATTAAACTTCTGCTTATCACCTATATATTAAGGTTTCAGTCTATGTATGTCTACTTTAAACATTTTCTCAGACTTAGGATCTTTAATATCCACAGCTCTATAAGGATAAACTTTAATAATAATAAATGGGCCTATCCACCTAGACTTAGGATTTAAGTTTGCTTAGAAATAATCTTAGCCTTGAATTATATAGCAAAAATTGTTGCCCCGACTGAAAATTTTTAGTAAGAATCCTTCGATCATGTCACATCTTCGTTTTCTCTTTATAAATTTTGGCACTTTCATAAGATTCATTCCTTATATCTTCAACCTCATTTAATTGTAACAATCTTTTTTCACCAGCATATTTAGCCTATTTCAAATTATAATTGAACTCTTTAATCTCCCAATATACCTTATGCTCAAGTTCAACTAGAAAGTGTCAAGCTTTTCCAAATATTAGCCTATATGGCGACATTCCTATAAGCGACAATCCTATAGGAGTTCTGTATGTAGTCTTATAAGCCCACAAAGCATAGTCAAGTTTGACTGACCAATCCATTTTTGTTGGATTCACATGTTTTTCCATAATTCTTTTAATTTTCTGATTGGATAATTCAGTCAAACTGTTTGTCTGAGGACAATAAGTAGTAGCAATTCTATGGTTTATATGATATTTTTTTAATAATTTCTCCATTATGGCATATCTGAAATGACTTCCCCCATCAGTTATGATGTACCTCTTGGCATCCCAAATCTACAAAATATATTTGTTTTCAAAATCTTTGCAACACTTTGAGCATCACATCAAGGTAAAGCAAAAACATCTATCCATTTGGATACGTAGTCAACTATTAACAAAATATATAAATTTCCGAAAGATAGTATAAATGGTCTCATGAAATCTAATCCCTAAACATCAAATATTTCAACTTCTAGCATATAATTCAGGGTCATTTCTTCTAGAAATATTGCCTACTCTTTGACGTCTATCACAAGTTTTGATATATGCATTAACATCTCAAAAAATTGTAGGCCAATAAAATTCATATTGTAAAATTTTGTATGTTATTTTATCAACACCAAAATGTCCCCCAAAATAAAAAATATGACATTTTTGGATAATCTCATAACTTTCTTCTAATGGTACACATCTTCAAATAATTAGATCCTTTCCTTGTTTATATAAAAATGGGTCATCCCAAAAATAAGTCTTAGCTTCAGAATTAAATTTCCTCTTCTATTGGTATGTCATTCCATAGGGTATATATCACTAAAAATAAAGTTCACAATGTCGGCATACCATGGAACACGCCACTCATTAATAGTGAACAATTTTTCATCTGGAAAATGTTCATTAATTTCATTTTCAAAACAGAGTGTTTTTTTAATTCAAGCATGGACAAATGATCAGTAATTTGATTTTCAATCCTTTTCTGATCCACTATTACAAAATCAAATTCTTGCAAAAGAAGAATCCATCTTATAAGTCTATGTTTAACATCCTTCTTTTTCATTAAATACTTAATAGCAGAATGATCTGTATGCACTACACAATGAGTTCCAATTAAATATGATCTAAATTTATCAAAAGCATGTACTATTGTTAATAACTCTTTTGCAGTTGTTGTATAATTGATTTGAGTTTCATTAACAGTTTTACTAGCATAGTAAATTTCTTTAAAAATTTTATGATATCTTTATCCTAAAACCAGAGAGCCTTTGGTTAGACTAGCATAGTAAATTGAGAGTGCATAATCACTAGCATCACACATTAATTCAAATGGTTTTTCCCAATTTGTTGAAACTGTAATTAGTGCAGTGATTAGTTTTTCTTTTAACAACTTAAAAGCTTTTAGGCATTTCTCGTCAAAATTAAAAATTGCATCTTTCTCCAGTAAATGGCAAAAAGGCTTAGCAATCTTTGAAAAGTCTTTAATATATCATATGTAGAATCCAGCATGTCTTAAAAAACTCCTAATTTCCCTTACATTTGTTGGATAAGGTAAATTAACAATCACTTCAATTTAGCAGGATCTACTTTTATACTATTTTCTGATATTTAATGTCCCAATACAATTCCTCCTGCTACAATAAATTGGCCTTTTTACTCGTTAAGGACTATATTTGTATCTTCACAATGCTTAAGAACTTTGGATAAATGTTCTAAACAAGATTCAAATGAAGTTCCAAACACTGAAAAGTCATCCATAAAGACTTCAATC
>NW_018252436.1:16200-18833 GCF_001263595.1 Phalaenopsis equestris
TAGTCTATCCAGCATTTGATCTAGAAAGGGTAATAGAAAATGATCTTTCTTAGTGACAAGATTTGATTTTCTATAATCAATTCATATTCACCACCCTATAACTTGTCTAGTAGGTATTAACTCATTATATTCTCTTACAATCATAGTTACTCCTCCTTTCTTAGGAATGCAATGAATTGGACTAACCCATGCACTATCTGAAATAGGGTAGATAATTCCAGCATCTAACCACTTTAAAATTTCTTTCTTTACAACTTATTTCATAACGTAATTCAATCTCCTTTGCAGATCAGCCCTGGGTTTGTAGTTCTTTTCCATATGAATTCTATGCATACAAATTGAAGGACTGATTCCTTTAATATCAGCAATTGTCCATCCAAAGGCTTTCTTAAAATTTTTCAGAATTTTCATTAATCTTTCTTCTTCTTCCATAATTAATTTTGAGTAAACTATAACTGGTAAAGTAAAGTAATCTCCTAAAAAGGCATATTTTAAATGATCAGGAAGTAACTTCAACTCTAGTTCTGGAGGTTTTTCAATAGATGGACAAAATGATTTATCTTTGTCTATCATGTCATCTTTGTCTATTGTGTCCAGAAATTTAAAACTTTCTCGAACATAGTTTGAATTTTCCTTAAAAAGATCTTTACATTGATTTAATTGCTCTTCTTCCTCGTGTTCCAAATCTTTTTCTTTAAAATTTTCTTCATAATTAGTTCTAAAATGGCATTCAATTAGATATCTTATAACATCCACCCTATAACATTCTTTATCTTTACCTTTTGCAGGGTATTTCATTGATTTTGAAATGTTAAAAGTAACAGTTTGATCATTGACGTGCATTGTTAATTCCCCTTTGTGCACATCTATCATTGCTCTTCCTGTGGCTAGGAAAGGTCTCCCCAAAATGATAGGTATCTTTTTATCTTCCTTCATATCTAGCATAATAAAATCAACAGGAAAGATAAATTGATCCACTTTCACTAGGACATCTTTTATAATTCCTTTAGGGTATTTTATCGAACTATCTGCTAACGACAGAGTTACAGTAGTAGGGGTTATTTCTCCTAATCCCAATCGTTTAAATGTTGATAATGGCATAAGGTTAATGCTTGTACCTAAATCACATAATGTTTTCCCATAAAACCTGTCTCCTATTCCACATGGAATTGTAAAGCTAGCATGATCTTTAAGCTTTTCATGAAGCTTCTTCTGAATTATCGCACTGCACTCCTCACTAAGTGTAACACTCTCATTATCTTCAAACTTCATTTTCCTATTGAGAATATCCTTCATAAACTTTACGTAGCTCAGCATTTGTTCTGAGGCTTCAACAAATGGAATATTAATTATAAGCTTCTTAAATATTTCCAAAAAATTTGAAAATTGTTTATCCAACTTCTATTAATGAAATCTCTGAGGAAATGAAGGTGGTGGTTTTTCCAAATCAATTTTTAGTTGAGAAATAGGTCTCTCAGAATCTTTTGGAGCATCCTCTTTTGATTCTTCAATTTACTTCAATTTCTTTTTGAACACAACCTTCCAACTCTCTTCCGCTTCAAAGTTAAATGGATTTTACTTACTTTTTATTTTATTCTTTTGGATTTGATTCAGTATTACTAGGAAGTGTTCCTTGGGATCATTACTTAATGAATTTTCTATTTCCCCATGTTCATTCTCAATATTTCTAATTATAGCTCATTGACTTTGAAATTGATTTCCCATTCGCAACACCACTTCTTCTATAGACAACTTCTTCTCCTTAAAATGTGTCTTACTATTGAAACCTGGAGGATAACTATATCTAAAATTATTATTCCTTTGTTTGTTCCAGTTTCCCAATGGATTTTCTTGGTTGTTCCCCCATTATTGATTATTACCACCCGAATTGTTATTACAGTTAAATTTGGGATGGTTCTTTCAACCTGGGTTATAATAATTTGAGTATGGGTTATTCTGCTTATTATTTTTGGCATTAAAAGTTTCTAATGATGCTTGAGAATCTACCATTTGGCCTAATGAATTCTCTTCAATCATGGATATATATGTCTAACTTTCTTGAAATTGTAGCAACTTGATTTACTAACATTGCAAAAGAATCAGATTCAAGAACATTGGTTATTTTCTTAGGATTTAGTCTCTCATAAGGCCATTGAAAATTATTGGTAGCCATTTATTCAATTAAAGCATAAGCATCATGAAATGGTTTTGACATCAATGAACCACCAGCAGTGTCATCGATAATTGATCTAAGAGATCCAACAAATTCATTATAAAATGTTTGAATTATTAACCAATCTGGTATAGCATGGTGTGGACACTTTCTTAAGAGTTCTTTAAATTTTTCCCATGTTTCATGAACAGATTCCCCTTCAAACTGATTAAAAGATGTAATATCATTTTCAAGCTTCGCAGTTTTTTTATGGTGGAAAATACTTAACAAGGAATTTTAGGTTAAATCACCCCATGTTCTAATAGATCCATGTGCTAACAAATTTAACCACATCTTAACTTTATCCCTCAGTGAGAAAGGAAATAACCTAAGTCTTATGGCATCATCTGATACACCATCGTATTTAAATGTAGCGCACAATTCTAGAAAATTGGCAAGATGTAAATTTGGATCTTCAGTT
>NW_018252436.1:18885-19805 GCF_001263595.1 Phalaenopsis equestris
TAGGTTTTTGAATACTATAATGAAGTTCATCTACAGTAGGGTTAGCATAACTCTTAAAGGTCTAAAGTATTGATGAATTTCAACATTTTTATTGTTTTGGTGTGCCATTTCTGTATTTTTTTTGGATTTTTCAAAATTTATATTTTTTTTTGTTTTTCTAATTTTACTAATAGTTATTTCTAATTCAGAATTGTAGGGCACTAGTCCTACGGAACCTGAACTATGGATATACTAACATATAATATAATAAAATAAAATAAACAAAACAAAATAAGATAAGATAAGATAACCTAAAGTTTAAATAAGACTTTCTAAAAATAGAAATTTTCTTTTAAAATCAATTTCTCCCCGACAACGGTGCCAAAAACTTGATCCCTAGATACTTCTAATATGCATAGTACAACAATAATTCAGATTGAATTTCACTTACATTTCATTACTTTGCAACAAAATCAAAAACTTGATCTTGAAGAAAAATAAGAATTTTAACTTTTAATTTATATATATATATTAGGATACTACGCAAGTATACGTATCGTTATCAAGTAATATAGGACTTTTGATTATGACATGAATATCGAAACCACATGGAGAATATGCAATATGCACTATTGAACAAAAAAACTTTCTATTTTTAATAAAAAGATAATTATCTAAACTAAAGATGATTTTTGCAGTAATGAAAATTTAAATATTTTTGGTATTTTCAATATTTTGATAGAACAATAACAATTTAAAAAAAACCAGAGTTTTTATTAGAAGAATAGCACTAAATATGACAATACCTTTCTTCTTGTTATGAATTAGTCGTAAGTATATGAATTATGTTGTGGAAGTATGTAAATTGTGTTAGGCCAAATAGAAGCAATAATATTATATACCCTTACTAGAGATGTTATAAAGAACATTGGCTAATTTAA
>NW_018252436.1:20263-30124 GCF_001263595.1 Phalaenopsis equestris
TAAAATAACAAAAAGGATAAAAAAAAGTAAAAGTGGTGCCTGAAAATCTCTCTGAACTAACTCCCCAAATTAGACTTTTAAGACTTTCCAATACTTTCAGGACTCTTATCTAAGTCCTCTCTTCTTTCTTTTATAATTTTCGAAAAGGTTCCTTGGTTTCTCTTCAAAATATGTCTAGATTCGATGTATTTCCCCAAGAGATGCATCCTTTCATGATAATTTTTTTTCATGGTGGTTATAACCACCAATTAAGCCAATGGGTGCCTCAAAAACCTCTTCAAAATTTGCAAAAACCAAATTTACTTGTCCTCTCCCCTGCCACAGCGCTTAAGCGTGGGCCCTCTAGCGCTTAGGGGCGGCCTTCTCTGTTTAACTGGCGCGTAAGTGCCGGATCTGGCGCTTAGTTGCACATTTTTCACGTTTTTAAATTTGATCATTTTACACTCCTTTAAGCATTTTCACCCTTTTTACCTGTATCTGCAAGAAAAACACTAAAATACCTTCCATTAAAGCACAATATATCAAAAGTAGATATAAAAATGTGTCTAAAAACACTATAACTTTAGGTGTATCAATACTTATTTTAGGTGTATCAATACCTAAATTTCAATTTCCATCTCCAGGTTAGCACCTAAAATTTGATCCCTCATTTCAAGGTCAATACAAAAATTTTGATTCTCTTTCTGGAACATATCTAAATTTCAATTTTCATCTCGAGGACATAAATTAAATTCTAATCCCTCCTTTTGAGGTCGGTACCTAAATTCCAATTCTCTTTCTAAAATTGATACCTAAATTTCAATTCTCATCACGAGGTCAGTACCTAAATTTTGATCCCTACTTTCGGGGTCGATACTTAAATTTCAATTCTCTTTCTTGATTTGATACCTAAATTTCAATTCACATCTCGAGGTAAATATCTAAATTTTGATCCCTCCTTTCGAGGTCGGTACCTAAATTCTGATTGTCTTTCTGGAATTGATACCTAAATATCAATTCCCATATCAAGGTCAGTATTTAAATTCTGATCACTACTTTCGAGGTCGGTATCTAAATTATGATTCTCTTTCTGGAATTGATACCTAATTTTCAATTCTCATCTCAAGGTCAGTACCTAAATACTCATCCTTCTTTTCAAGGTCTGTACCTAAATTCTGATTCTATTTTTGGAATTCATACTTAAATTGCAATTCCCAACTCGAGGCCAGTATCTATAATCTGATCCCTCCTTTCAGGGTCGATACCTAAATTTCAATTCTCTTTCTAGAACTGATATCTAAATTTCAATTCTCAACTCGAGGTCGTACCTAAATTCTAATCCCTCCTTTCGAGGTTGGTACCTAAATTCCAATTCTCTTTTTTCAATTGATACCTAAATTTCAATTCCCATCACGAGGTCAACTTATTTTCTGATCGCTACTTTTGGGGTTGATACCTAAATTTTGATTCTCTTTCTGAAATTGATATATAAATTTCAATTCCCATCTCGAGGTCAATATCTAAATTTTGATCCCTCCTTTTGAGGTCGGTACGTAAATTTTGATTCTCTTTTTAGAATTGATACCCAAATTTCAATTCATATCTCGTGGCAAGTACCCAAATTCTGATCCCTCCTTTTGAGATCAATATCTAGATTCTGATTCTCTTTCTGGAATTGATACATAAATTTCAATTCTCATCTCGGCGTCAGTACCTAAATTTTGATCCATCCTTTTGAGCTCAGTACCAAAATTTTGATCCATCTTTCTGGAATTGTTACCTAAATTTCAATTCTCATCCCGAGGTTAATACTTAAATTATGATCCCTCCTTTCGAGGTCAGTACCTAAATTTTGATTCTCCTTCTGGAATTGATATCTAAATTTCAATTTTCATCTTGGGGTTAGTAACTAAATTCTAATTCTTTTCTTTTGAGGTCGGCACCTAATTTTTTTATTCTCATTCTGGAATGGATACCTAAATTTCAATTATCATCTCGGGGTCACTACCTAAATTCTGATTACCTTATTTTAAGTTCGGTATGAGATCACCTTAAATGGAGTAAGACATCCAATTATCTTTTTGGGTTTGATACCAAAACTTTAATTCCCATCTCGGGGACAACACCTAAATTCTATTTCCCATCACCACTTTTGGGGTAGGCTTAGACATCCTATTCCCATTTCCACTTTCAGGGTAGGCTTTGACGTCATATTCTTATCCTTACCCTCAGGGTAGGCTTAGAAATCTTATTGCCATCCTTGCATTTGCAATAGTCTTTGACGCCCTATCTCTTTTCTGGGCTTATGTTTTCCACCCAATCTCGGTTCCCCAGGCATAATTTCACCTCCTTAAAATTTTACACTGAAATCCAAACTTTTTTTGATATATTCAATTCCAATCGAGTCTTCACTAGGACTGTTAGTTTGATTGAAGATTATCCCATAAATCTCTATTCTTTTCAGTGGGAGTATCTATTACTTTCCAATGGAAGCAACTGTCGCTCAATTCTACACTTCGTTCTAGGTCTAATGACTTAAAAGTTTTTATTGGTTTTGTTGATCTCATTATTCAAAGCCAATACGTGCGGTGTGTTTGTCCGGCACATCACACCTGTTGGGCATCCATTTGTTGACCTCATTTTTGGTTGAGGTATAGTTTTCTCCTCTTTAACAGGAGTCCCCATAGGACTGCTTGGCCTTAGGGTTGACCCTAGATGTTGGTCTGGAGCTAGTTCACTGACTTACACTCACTTTTGCTCACAATCACTCACTAAGCTAAACCCAAATTTGTTGACTTTGATCCCTTGAACCACTAACCTTAGGCTAGGGTGTAGCTAAAACCAGTGCAGGAAGGACCTAAAGTATAGGATGTCATTGATTCATAGTTCAAATAGGGTGGTTGGCACATCACTTTCACTAAATTACAAAACTTAGCCTTTTGCCCCAAATTTTCACAATTTACCCAAAACACCCCAAACCTTCAGTTTGACCAAAATTCCCAATTTTCGCCAAAAATACCCAAATTTTTTCAAAAATCATCTCAAGCCATTTGAAACTTCCAAATGGCCTAAAACTTCCCAAAATTACAAAAATTACCAAAATACACCCAAATTTGCCAAAATTATCAAAATACCAATGGTGGCCCAAACTTTCCCAAAACCTTCAAAATCATTTCAAATGTTTCCAAAATCAATTTAAACCCTTCAATTGAACTCAATTTGATTATTTTTACCCATTTTGACCAAAAGCCCCAAATCCTCTTTAAAGGCCCAATCACCCCAATTCACCCCAAATGTCCACAAATTTGATCCCAATCTTCTCCAATTTTAATTATAAACTTAAATTCAGCTTGACCAAACCAAATTAAAACCAAATCCAAGTCCAATTGACCCACATTTGAGTCCAATTTCAACCCAAATCCAAAATTTTGAAATTTGCCCCAATTTAGCCATGTGCCCAAATTCCACCAAACTGAATACCCTAACCCCAAAAATGGCACCCAATTAATGTTGACAACTCTTTATGACATTCCCCTATACCATTTTGAACTCTCAATTTGGAATTAGCACAACTCAAGCCTAACTTAAACCCAAGTCTAACTCAACATCCCCAAATTCACCAAATACCCAAAATTCTTTCAACAAATACCCAAAATTCCTTCAAATTGACCCACCAAATCAACTCAAAATCACTCAAAATTTAAATTCACTCCAAATATTTTCTAAAATCTTTATGAAAATCATCCACACAATAATACTGAATAAATTGAGTCCATTTACATGGCTAGCCCAACCCAAACTCAACTTCAAGCCAATTTAAGCCAAAATGACCCATGCACCAAAATTGATTAAGCCACACAAATAATGGCCAACTAAGGACCACTCCAGCCACCAAGTGCACCCTAGTGACCAAGCTAGACTCACCTAGTCCACCCTATATGAGATTTGTACCAATGGTCCCTTCATTTAATGGATTTCACCCATATTTGACAAAAACTTGAAATATTTTCCGCATCATTGTTTACCCTTGGGAGTTAATCATAATTAGCCACCCCCTGACCTCCCTGAACTCAGAGGTGACTAGACCTTGGACAACCACCACCTCAACTGCCAAAAATTGTCACCCCAAAGGAGCCAAAGTTGTCCAAAACCTAAAATTTAACTCACATGAGCTGGCTAAGCTTGATCTGTTGTAGGGCCTTTCTTCCCTCCACCTAGGCAGCACACTAGACACCTTGGCTTGGCCTGAGAGCCACCATAGCCTCCTATATTTAAACTATCCCCTTCAAGGCCATGGGAGAGAATTAGCAAAATCCTTGGAAAAACTCTATCCAATTGCTTCCAAAGACTCTCCAAGAACTCATCAGCTCAATCACACTATTTTTCCCCTCTGGTTCCCACTGTGAGAGCTCAATTTTGAGTTCAAAAATTCAGGTCGAACCAGGACATATTTCCCCACATCTCCACAATTCACCAAAGTTCAATTAATTGTGCTCACACCATCACTAGAGTGATAGGAGTTGATTTCATACAAAAGCCTCATCCTAAACAACCTCGCCTCATCCTAAACAACCTCTAACCTAGCTCTAGACTAACACCTGAAATCCACTTTGATCAAAATAATATCTAGACAATTCACTAGGGCCTAGGACTTCATTTGGAGGTTTGTTGGACTTAATCAAAACTGCTACAATTATCTTAATTGAGGCCTCTCCTCTCAGACAAAGGTATTGAACCTCAACCCTAAATCGAGTCTATTCTGATTCTCCATACATATTTACTATATTTCATACCGTATAAGACATATAGATATGCTTACCTTTAGTAGACGAAGGTTTAGAAACAAACCCAAAGTGATTTGGTTGAGTCTAGCTCAAGATCTTAAGGTTTTAGTGTGAACGACTTACAGGTTATGTCACTTGGGGACGATGAATGGATGTCGTCTGATCATGCATTTATTCAATGGATGGTTGAGATCATGTTTGATTAACTGATGAAATGAATAGGCGGGCTGATGAGATGGCGATGTGGCTGGCAGCGTTGAATAGCATACCACCATGTGGAGACTACGGAGCTGCCAAGTTTGAGGAGGAGCCGTGTGTTTAAGTAGAAAAATATGGATTTTGTGAATTTATTTTAATGCCTGAACTTCAAAAGCACCATGCGGAGACTACGGAGCTGCCAAGTTTGAGGTGGAGTCGTGTGTTTAAGTAGAAAAATATGAATTTTGTGAATTTATTTTAATGCCTGAACTTCAAAAATCCATGTCTTTCACTAGATAAATCATAAAAATAAATAAAAACACCCTCTTGTTTAGTGAACAGAGGTGAATAATGTGGGTTAAAAAAGTTATTTGATGACTCTGATTTTTAATGAATTAAATACTCTAGGGAATATTTTAATTCATTATGATCAAGCATTGCTTACCACGCTTTGGAATTTTGAGGGTTTGTTCCTCATAATAGAGGTTATGTCCTCTAATTTTTCCAAGGTCAGAGGACATCTCTGTGTATGTAACCCAAATTTTCAAGCTAAGATGACTATTTTGGTTTAGTTTAATTATATAAATTAAAGTGCCACTTGGAAAATTATGGGAATAATTTTAGTAGGTTTCTTAGGGTCAGAGAAGCGTAGGAAAAATATCATGATGATTTGAATTATTTTGTACATTTCTATAGTTATTTAAAATGTATATATCTTGCTTTAATTTTTGTAAATTAAATACTAATCAAAAGTTCACAAAATCAATCTCACACTGTGTAAAAGGTTAAATCTAAAAATTATTTGAAAATTATTTGAAAATTATTTGACTAAGTTTGTGCACTAAAGTTGATTTTCTATGAAACCATTTTTGTTGTACAAAAAGAATTATATTAAACTAAATACATTTGAGAGAATTATAAAAGGTATTTTTCCGAGCTCCTTGTGATCAGGGGGTACTAAAGAAAAATACAAATTATTTTTGAGAAAATATTTGATTTTTTAGCTTTATTTTGAGTTGAAAATAAATAAAAATAATTAAAAATCCAAAAAATAGCAAAATATTTTAAAATGTGCCTAATTATTCTGTGATCACTTATAACTCATTAGGATATTTTTCCTAATTTACTAAGTTAAACTAAATTTTTAAGAACATAAAAATGAATTTTCATTATTTCCCCATTAAAATAATAATAATAAATAAATTAGACATCATCAAAATACAAAAATTTATTTCTTTGAGTTCTCTGAACTCAGAGAGGATCATCAAAATACAAAAATTTATTTCTTCGAGTTCTCTGAACTCAGAGAGGTTTAATACAAAATTATAAAGATAATTTTTTGTAATTAAAACATTGTTTTACATTTGATTAAATCTTTAAGATTGATTCATAATTAAATATTAATGATACAAATTTAATTCAAAAAATCATGGAATTTTGTTTAAGTGTTTCTATGACCTAAGGGGACCTTTAGTAATTTTCTCATGAAAAAAAATTATTTTGCATTGTTAAGTAAAATCAACTTTGAAAATACTACATTTTAAATTTAAATAATTATTTCAATTTCATGAAAACTTTAAAAATCCACATTTTTTACTCTAATGTCTTAATTGGCCCATGGATAGGACACTCTAAATTCTCAAAGTCATATGAATTTTGATTAATTTGTAATGAGGTGAAGAGGCCTAAAGGCAAAAGGACAACTTTAGATTTTGGTGCCTTAATCAAGATTTAGGATTAATAAAGAGAAAATTGGCAATTTTGATCCTAATTAACATGTTTGGATGATTGAAATACAATGGGATAAAAAAGGTAGGAACTCACTTTCCACCTTCTCTATAATAAGAACAAAATTATAGCTTCCTTGATTATCATGACTTGGAAGTCGATCAAAATTAAAAGATTCTCAAGTAATGGGTTAGAAAGATAATATTTCATTAATTTTAAGTCCATAATTGATGATAACGTGTTCTTTCAATAAGAATGCATGTCAATTAAATAAAAATTTTGCTAGTTACCATTTCACTTACTGTGATTGTTCAGGGTTTGGAAGTGACTTAAACTTGACATATAAACTCATTTGATTGGATTTAGAAGATAAAATGATTGATGATTAACACATTTTTACACTACAAGCCCAATTTTAACTGTGGAAACCAAAACCTTTACTTAACTTTACTTAAATTTTTCTTAGGGGCACCCACCTACATAACTCTTAAATGAAATGTCAATTGATTAATTGAGTGTCCTAGCCTTCACATAACATTAGCTTAACCTTCTATGATTAAAATGATATGATAAGTTGAAAATGAACTCAAAATATTTTAAGAAATCTTTAAAGTGGTTCAGAGTCATGCTCCAAGCACTTTGAAATCACTTGAATATTTTGAACGACGAATTGAACTTGTTGTAATTTACTCTAAAATCATCCACTAAGATCTTCTGGGACACAAAAAAGTCATAACTGGGGGTTTGGTAGCTATATCTTCATGTACTCGTGCAATTTTAACTCCTTGCAAAATTATATACATATTGCCAAAGCTAGCCTTTCATGTCGAGAAGTGGGAAGAATCGACATGTACGTTTTTAAGTTATTGTATTTACTTTTTCATACCTCCTGTTACTTGCTTACATGCTTAAAGTCACCCTGCATGTCAAAACCAAAACTAAAAATTAATAACTCAAAATTTAATCACAAACAAAACAAAACAAAAATTGCAACTAAATTAAAACATCTCTATCGGATAATCGGGAATCCCTCGGAGGAGGTAACCTACGATTTCTATCGAGATTTCCCACGGTCTAAATGAATGCATGAAAGTCATTAAGTTGGGTTTAGTAAATTCATTTGGACTAAGTGAATCCGAAAGAAAATAGTGGTGTCGGAACGAGGGAACCGTAGGATCCTAACCGGTGTCACTTTAATCAACTTCAACATTCCCCATAATATTTAAATTAACATAGCCTTAGCAAAAATTTTATTTAACGTCAGGACTTGACACATTAGTAAACTTAAACTCGTCATGACGAGGAGTTTTCTGCTAGCATTGTGGGCAGCATGATCATCTTCAACAACAAAACATGTTTACACCAGCTAAACCATTCTTTAGAATTAAACAACATACCATAGGACTTCGAGGTTTTCCTCCTAGTGTGACATAAATCCTTAACTTTCTTTTAGGCTTATGTTTAGCCCTACTATACAATATAAGCCCTAACATGTTTTAGGATTCTGAGGTTGTCGTTTGTCATGACCTAAACCCTCACATCTTCCAAGCTGTTTGTTTGATCGTTTCAGACGAATGTAAGCCCTAATTAATAAAATTGGTAAGTTAAAGCATTTAAATATTTCTCTTCTAAATTGAAACCAAACCATAGGATATCTTAGGAAGTCACTGAGGTTCTCCTCAGAATCTATGACAGCCCCTAGTTCTTCTTTTTTTAGATTAAAAAAGTAAATGTTTCAAACTTGAGCCATTCCCTTTCAAACCTCCTTATCCAATCTCATTGAAAAGTCATATTTCTTTGAGTTGGTTGAAGACAATATCTCTTGCATTTTTTTGAGAGTTTTCTTAGGTGACTTTAGTTATCTAAAATGTAATTAACTATAAGGGCTTACCTTAACAAGAAACTTTAAAGAACCCAGCTTAATATAAAACGTATTTAATTTTTCATATTAAATAGGGAAACTTGTCGACTTATAATAAAATGGTTTCGCAGACCAAACGAATTACGAATGTCATATATTTCTTAGTTTATTTGAACGAGCCTTACGAGCTTCGCCCTCAAGTCTTGTTTTTATCTTCTGGGATAGATACATAAATTAAATGCCTTTCTGATTCGTGCGATGAGATTTCGATTCTGGCGACCAATAGCTTCCAACGGGCAACTCCTTAACTTTTTGGTGCCGACAATGGCAAATTGGATTGGTGTCACTTAGATGGGTTTAATTTTTAGTTTAATTCAAGGTGGAGCTTTTGGGTTTGGGTTTTCCCACAACCAAGTTGCCCAGACGGCCAGGGAGGGGTCACCATCTGGCTCAGGGAGGTCAGGGCTAGGTTATGGTGTAGTCATTTTGAGGTTCAAAAGACCAAATTTTAAAGTGGTTTTAATGATCAGTCAACTTGAATGACACCTGAATAGGTTGGGCTGACCACGTTAAACCTTGACGAAGTTAAACCAAGTGTTTTACGAGAGGCAACCCATATTTATCTTTACTTTATTCGCAATTATAGTAGTTTTTATTTGAGATTATCACTAGTTTAGGGTAATATTAAGCTCTACTACTCTTATTTACCCTTAAAACATCTTTAAAATTGGAACGCATTCGGACAAGAGAGAAACTGTGAAAATGGTACATTGGGCACCGACGACGCCATCGACGCCGCCAACGGCAGGTTTTTCCTGAGAGTCCAGACAAAATTAAGGTACATTGGGCACCGACGATGCCATCGACGCCGCCAGCGGCAGGTTTTTCCTGAGAGTCCAAACAAAATTAATACAAAGGCACATCGACGGTGCCATCAAGGCCACCGACGACGAGACCGGTGAGATGACGGTTTCTTGTGTTTGAGTGGCTGTTTTTTACAGTTTTTGGGCAGGAATAGTCTTTTTAAACTCAAAAATTTGAATTCTAATTCATATTTTCCCTCCAAAAATGAAGTGAAACTCTACCAATTTCATTCTTATGGCATCCAATTCCCCTGATAATCCCAGAATGCGAGTTTTCAATCGACGAAAGTTTATTAGTGCGGAAGTGCAGCGAATCTTCAAAAAGTTGCTGATGAAGAAAAGATTAATCAAAGAACGAGGATTTGTGAATCGTGAATTGAATAATCCTACGATGCATATTGAAGAAATGATAGTGCGGCAAAGATGGGAAGTGTTGTGCTACACTACT
>NW_018252436.1:30273-32553 GCF_001263595.1 Phalaenopsis equestris
ACTTTTTCATTTCTGCGAAACTGTTACCGACAATGAATATCAGTAAAGTTTCTAAATAAAGTGCCATTTTGAATTACTGCATCCAAAGGGGACTGCTGATCGACATTGGATCAATAATTGTGAAGTCGGTTTTGGGCCTGATCGTTCACTGATCCACTTATGGGCTTGGACACCCGTCCACAGTTTTCTCACTTTGCAGTCAGTTCCAAGTGTCCTATGAATATTAGGAAAAGGTACTGCTACCATGGAAGCCTTTGGACCCAACTGAAAGATTCCCATCATTTGAAGATGAAAATGACATGGTCATGATAGTTGATCAATCATCTCAGAATTCACTGTCAATTCAACCCTTAGTCCCTGATAAGTCTTTGGTGATCCTACATCGAATGAAGAAATTGGAAAAGGAGGTCCAAAATGTCATGAATGCGCTTAATAATATCTCTGATTTCTTCGATCATTTGGACTGGAGGATGAAGGAACATTTCGAACATTCTGGACATTTAAAAGATAGTTTGATACGACTGATGAGGAGGATGAAATTGATAGAGGAGGATTCTACTGAAGAATTTCCATTCCGACCCTTCTACAACATCTTCGTTCATATGCAAACATTGGGTGATCTTAGTGGAGAATCGAGTACCGAGTCTGAGGATTAGTAGATTTATATTACTACCTATATGTCTATATATGTATTTTGATTTGAACTTTATAATTACTTTGCTTTAGAATTATGCTTCTAGATTTCTGTATAGTTGAGACTAAGCATAGGATGTTTTGTTTTCAGCGACACTGAATTAATGTATTAAGGTTGAGAAATTACCAAACTTAGGTGTGTTATGTAGCGTATATTGTACCCCTTGGAATTTATATATTAATGTGATGTTTTGTGTTATGAAAGTTTATATGTGCTAAGTACATCATTTAATTTTTTAAAATTATGTCTATAATGATTAAACGGATGTCGTTTAGGCTTGGAATTGATCGAAATCGCAGAAATTCAGAATTTGGACAAAATCAATAAAGCCCACCGACGGCGCCCTAGACGCCGCCGACAGCAAGGTTTTCCCAAAACTTAGGATTTAAATTCCTATTAAGCGCGCCGACGGCGCCAGTGAACGCCGACGGCGCCATCGACCCCGCTGACGACGAGCTCACAAAAAAACACCTTTAACCGCAATTTTGACCAGTCAACCGCCACTATTCGTCATCCCCTTCCTCCTAAAAAACAACATTTTCAACCTAGGACTTGAGAGATCTTGGATTAGGAGGCGATCTCAAAACTTTTTGACACCGGATTTGATCATCTCTAGCTAGGAGCTTCACTCCAAGCTAAAAATATTTGATTTCCACGATGAATTTCTCCCACATTGAGGAGATCCAAAAAATGTGGGAATGTAAAGAAAATTTGGGAAGGGATTCAAGAATTTTATTATTGAAGTCTTAAAATTACTATTGGAAGCCATGATTTACATATTTGAAGTAATTTTTGGAATTTTTCTAGAATTTGATTAGATCGACATGGCTTCACGACAAAAGACACGGGTTGAGTTCGATGAGTCTTGCTTCGTCAATGTGATGGCTCAAACAAAATTTACTTCCATATTTAAAGGAAAGAATTGCATAAAAGATCGAGTTTTTGAAAGTTCGGGAGGAGAAATTGAACAAGTTATTGCCGAGTGGAGGTGGGAAAACTTTTGTTACACCACCAATAAAGCTGATGCAAATGTTGTGGAGTTCTACGCCAATGTGATTTATTTTAATGATGGAATCGTTCAAGTGCGTGGATTCCCTATTGAGTTTACCGCTACCCGCATCAACACTTATTACGAAGTCCCAAATTCTTATATCTGTCACTATGAATCCTTTAGTACGATGGAAGGCCCCCTTAATAATGTGATCAACTTTCTCACTAATGGAAAGAGAACATGGAAGATAAAGCAGCGAGAATGAGTAAAATTTTCTGCTTCCATGCTGAATGCCACCTCTAAGGCGTGGCACTATTTCATTTCCTCAACTCTATAAGTGACCTATCACAATAGTGAAGTAACTAGAGATAGAGAAATTCTGAATTTCTGTATTCGGAATAGTAAAACTATAAATGTGAGGAGAATAATTCTTAAGAATATATTAACTATGACAAGGAGTGAGACTAGTGGAGGTCTAGGACATCCTGAACTTATTTATACAATTTGTAAACTTTCTGAAGTAGAATTTGGAGATGAAGAATGGGTTTATCCTATGAAACCCATTAGTAAAGCTAATTTGAAGACTTATGAATCC
>NW_018252436.1:33384-34377 GCF_001263595.1 Phalaenopsis equestris
TAAGTTTGGGGGAGGGAAGAAAAAGATTAACTATTAGATGTCCTCTATTTCAATATTTTCAAAAATTATTTATATGATTTCATGTAGTGAATTTAATTCAGGTAACTATATTTTTGTAACTATTTAAATATTATGGTAGATGTTAAGAAATATTTTCATAATAAAAATTAATCTTGTAACTTAAGATATTTAGTATAAGAGAATAAGATTATAGTTAACTATTTAAAGTAAAGGAAATTATATTTTGAAGTATTAAGAATTTGGAAATTCATTTGAGAAGAAAAGATTGGGACCCAATGATGTAAGAACTATGAAATTTTTATAAGGTAAAGAAATGTGTTGAGTTTCAAATTTAAGTAAAGAAAAGTGAAGTCCAAAATCATTAAAGGCTATCCAAATATAGTAATTCTCACTTGTAAAAGGAAAAAGAAAGGATTGACAACAATCCCTGAAAGAAAAGAAAAAAATATATAGGATTGAAAGCAATCCAAATGAAAAAGAGAAAAAGAAAGAAAAAAATATGCAAGTGAGGAGAAGCTTGAGGATATGCCCAATAAAAAATTGGCTTCACTGGACCTACCTAAAGAGAAAACTTAAATACATTCCTGAACTTATATTTATGAAATAAGTCTTTTACTAGTAGAATTGTCATGAAATTCCTATCTTTTGGATATTCTAAGTGACTTAATATTGCAACATATACATGCACTAAATGTCGGTCACTAACCTAGCCCAAACCTAAGCTTTGATTACTTGAACCTTCATTGAACCCATGCACTAAATGTGACCAAACCACCCAGAAGTCACCAAATTAACTCCACCATAGCCATTAGTTGGACTTAGTGGCCAGTCCAAACACCATGAAACCACCTAAATCAAGCCATGGACCAAAGGTCCCCCAAATCAAGGGATATTATTTCCAAAAATGCATGTGCTTAAGATATCCTTACCAAAATTAGATATTATTGCACTAAATTGCTGTGACATATTCCC
>NW_018252436.1:34410-35025 GCF_001263595.1 Phalaenopsis equestris
GGCCAGCCTATTGGCCGGAAAATTTCCAAACCGAGAGCCACCTCCATGGAGCTTCACCCAAATCAAACCTAGAGGCCAACTCATCCAAATTAAACTATAGAGCTCGTCTGCCCTCCACCTAAGCACCACAATGCACCCAAACTTATGCCTTGAGAGCCACCCCCATGGCCATTTTTATAAAAACTCACCTCCACGACCATCGGAGGTGTGCTGAAATTTCCTTAGTGAGGCCTCTCCAAACTTCACACAGAGCTTCCCTAAGACCCTCTCAGTGCACTCCAACCACTTTCCCTCACCAATTCTCACTGCCAGAGCTCAATTTTAAGCTTGAAACCTTGCCGGAAATCAGGACAGAATCCAATACCCCTTCAGAGTCCACCAAACTCAAATTAACTCTACCCACACCTTCACAACATTGAAAGAAGCCAAAGCCCCATAAAATCTCTCTTCCACAGAGCCTCTACCACAGCTCTAGACCATCACCCAAATCCGACCATGATCGAATTCATACCTAGGCCTTACATCAAGACTAGAGACTCAATTCTTAGCCTCTTTGGATCATAAGAAATGTGCCAAGATCCTCTGATTGAAGGTTCACTTCTCAGAGCAAAGGTA
>NW_018252437.1:0-3163 GCF_001263595.1 Phalaenopsis equestris
ATACCACTCAAAGCTTTTAACATCACCATAAAAAATACATAGTTTAATGCGGAAAAATTACTTCTTACGGACACCGCATGCATCTCTGCATGCGGCGTCCGATCTCCACCGTTCGGTGGGCCCCACTTTAAACTATTTTTTTTAAATTTTGATTGCGGTAATTAACGGTGAAGATTAGACACTGCATTCATTACTGCATGCAGTGTTCGTACGGAATAATTTCTCCAGGCATAGGATGCGAAAGTGTTGTAAATGTAAATATCAACCGTCGATCACCGCAAAGATGTATTTCGGTGGGCTCCACTTTAAACTTTTTTTTTTTAAAATTTTGATTGCGTTGATTGACGGTGAAGATTGGACACTGCATTCATTACTGCATGCGGTGTTCGTATGGAATAATTTCTCCAGGTATAGGATGCCAAGATGTTGTAAATGTAAATATCAACCGTCAATCACCGCAAAGATGTATTTCGATGGGCCCCACTTTAAACTTTTTTTTTTAAAAATTTTGATTGCGGTGATTGACTGTGAAGATTGGACACTGCATCCATTACTACATGCGGTGTTCGTATGGAATAATTTCTCCAGGTATATGATACCAAGGTGTTGTAAATGTAAATATCAACCGTTGATCACCGCAAAGATGCATTTCGATGGGCCCCACTTTAAACTTTTTTTTATTTTTTATTTTGATTGCGGTGATTGACGGTGAAGATTAGACACTGCATACATTACTGCATGCGGTGTTCGTACAGAATAATTTCTCCAGGCATAGGATGTCAAGGTGTTGTAAATGTAAATATCAAATTTAAGAAAGTGATTTTTTTATTATTCTCATTTTGTATGTAAGACAGGATTTTAAAATATGTGAAGAATTCAATATCTATATTTATTTATGACTACATTTTAAGTAGATTTACATACATACCACTCAATTCCATTTATCTATATATCTAACACCAAAGTTTTAATTTTACATACAATTGTAAATTATTAAGTAATATTTTTGAAGTCGTATGAAATATTTAAATAGCATAAATGTAAAAATTAAAATTCAGGTGTTAAGAGATACAAATACATAAAAATTGGATGTTATGTATGTAAATGCAGTTTTTATTCATTATTTTATATTCAAAATTTTAAAAATAATATATTTATGATTATTTATTTATTTTCTCTAGTAATTCATTTAAAAAAATGATAAAACACATAAATCCCTCATTACAAGACATTGAAACTTAGGGCCCGTTTGGGGCAACTTATTTAGTGCGGTAGCGTTTCGAAAACACGCCTGACTTGTTTGGGTAAACTATGTTTTGACAGCTTATGCGTTTTCAAAACGCAGAAAATTGAGTTTTCACATCGGTGGGAGCTAATTGACAATGGTCTGACTTTTCCAAAAAAAATAAAAAATTTGTAATAGCCACCCGCACTTAGCTTATCAACAGATTATTTTTAATCAGCTTATCAGCAGATTATGCAATAAGCTACAGCTGTCTCAAATAGACCCTTAATGCATCCATATAAGTTTAATTTTTTTCTATAAAAGCATTATTGTGCAATTTGAGTGTTTAGTTATGTAAATACATAAAAATTGCATGGCACATATGTAAATACATAATTCCCAATTCTAAAACTGAAAATCAGGCTTTTATGTTTGCAGTCTGAAAAATATATTTACAAAGAAAATAGCAAAATACTCCTCACATATTCTCTCATATCACCCAACCATTCTAAATTCAAAAATTACAATGCAAGAAATTATTTTCATGCAGGTCAATTATGTAAAAAATGGTGGAAACATTTAAGAATTAGCATGATCAGCTCCATAGAAAGCAGCTCACATGGCCTCATTTTCTTTGATCATTGAATGCTCGCAAATCTTCCTAACTAATAAAAAAAATAGTATATTGACATTAAATTAAACTTTTTAGCACAAAATATATGTGCTATGTATGTGCTATGTATGCAAATATATAAGAATTGTGTGCTATGTATGCAAATTTTCCTCTATGACAAGATTTAAGGCAATTGCCAATTTAACATTCTTGATGCTTACCATGATTCTTCGGCGGGTTTGACATGAAACTTTGGCTCCTTTGGGACCGTCCTCGGCTTTGCAGACCTGGAATGTGAACCCATTGTTACATCGAAAAGATCAAGGTATAAACTTTTGAGCCATAACTTCATGAGTCATAATTGAATACGTCGAGCTGGCTCGAGCTCAACTTGTTTAATGCTCATGAGTTATGCTTAACGAGCTACGACTTGACTCGATGACTCATTGAGCCAACCTACAAAGGATATTATGGCAAAAATAAAAAGGAACATGAAATCCCCAGTTTACTTTTAGCAAAGATAATTATGCATTGATCAATTTAAGTCGTACCCCATTCATGTTTAATAAAGTTGAGCTACTTAAATTCGAAAAGATATAGAGCATAAGCTCAAGGTTGAGCTGCGACTTAACACTTCAATTTGAATACGAGTTATATTAGAGTCACTACTCCATCGAGTTGAATTCGAGTTATGATATAGATAAAGTCACTCTTTGATACATTAAGTTGAATTCTGAGCAATGATGGAGTAGATATGAACCCAGGCTTCATCTATATATATAGCTTCTAGCTTGAGTAATAAAAATTGCTTTATATAGTGGTTCAACTTTAAAAAAAAAAAAAAGAGAGGCATTTTACAAAACATACCACAAAATTCCTCGTATTTACATATATATATAACACCTAAAAATAGCTTTTTACATTTATATCATCCAAATCTTTCTCATATCAAATCAAAAGTAAGAATATTTTAACATTTAGAAAGTGAAATACACCTTTCAATGCATCGGTAAAGTAGCATATAAAACAAGAACAACAACAAGCCTTTATCCCACTAAGTGGGGCCAGCTACAAACATATTTAGTGCAAGTGGAGGTTTAAAATGCATAATTGTCATCTGATTCTGGCAGTAATAGCTTTGGAATGGAGCTATTTAAATTATCCCTAGGGTTCAATGTGTAAAATGCATAATTTTCATGTGGCCTCTAAACCCTAAACCCTAGTTCTTCATAAGCTTACCTTTTGGGGATGAATGGCCTGTCAAAATAAGGCATGGGCTGAGCTCTGGGAACAAGTTCTTTCCTCAACCTCCTTATTTCCTCCTC
>NW_018252438.1:0-416 GCF_001263595.1 Phalaenopsis equestris
CTCCACTAAAAATTAATTTGGAAAAACCACGACCTTCATTCCCATAGAGATTTTGTCAGTAGAAATTTGATAAGCAATTTTCAAAATTTCTGGAAATTTTTAAGAAGCTTACAATTAATATTCCATTTGCTGAAGCCTTAGAATAAATGCCAAGCTATGTAAAGTTTATGAAGAATATTCTCAATAAGAAAAGAAATTTTGAAGATAATGAGACTGTTGCACTTAGTGAGGAGTGCTGTGCTATAATTTAGAAAAAGCTTCCATAAAAGCTTAAAGATCCTGGTAGCTTTACAATTCCATGTGCAATAGGAGACAAATTTTATGGGAAAGCTTATATGATTTAGGTGCAAGAATTAACATTATGTCATTATCAGTATTCACAAGATTTGGATTAGGAGAAATAACCCCTACTACTG
>NW_018252439.1:0-3116 GCF_001263595.1 Phalaenopsis equestris
CCCGTCCAAAAGTGAAGCCGCTTCGGGTCGAGCAGCGTATGGGGTTGTTCCCTCTGGAGCCAACCCTAAAGGTGTGAAGTTTCTCTTTTCTACTTTTCAAGCTACTAATCGTTCAACAAGTTTCTACCAGTGACTTGACAATTATCGAAAGAAAAGCTAAACCCTCTCTGATAAGTGTTGGTACTTCGATCGCACGTTGCAACGAGTCATCGAAGACGCCGAGCGTGCTGGCGTCCAGTATCGTTGAGGAAGAGGCTTAGACAGGGAAAACAAAAGTGTGGTCGGCTATCCGTCCATCTTTTATTGATTTAAAGGCAATCGAATAAACAAGCTAGTCATCCCCCACTGCTCTAACCAAGACTAGATATGGGTTTGAACCTGAGCCAATGTCCATGCCAACGCCATGTGAAGAAGTTCCTCGTCGAGAGGGGAAAGCTCCCACCATCGATCCAAGTGTTGCACCACCTCCTCTCTTGAAGAAACTGAAGGGTTCTGCATTAGAATGGATTCTATCACAGGACAAGGATGTAAACGTATGGAATAGTCCAGACGAGCAATATGCTATGATCGACACCAAGATGGATTGGTATTCTTACTCCCGACGGCTGCAAAATACCCCTTTGTTCTCGCTAAGAATATCTAGTCCCAAGCTTTTGCAAAGCCCCTGAAGAAGCCAGAACGCTTAGAGCTCTACACGTTGGTTGATCAATATCATTTTATGGCGTGGAAAATCTCACATTTCAATCCCTGGCTCTCGATCGAGCGGAGGAAAAGTGGGCTTCCACGATGGATTAGGTGGAAGCATCTGACTTTCGGGCCAGAGCTACAGAGAAACAAGACGAGCTACTTTGGCTGAGAGGAGGTTGGAGTTTGTTGTGGCAGCGAGCTCTTTGAAATGCACAATCACTCTGAGAAGTTTTTGGCCTTTCAAAAAGGAAAACCATGCTCTGAAGGATGTAATGGCTTCGATGATGACTGTGAAGGAGTATGTTGATGAGCATGCTCGGCAGCTACAAATTGGCTCCTCTCTGACCATTGAGCAGTTTGTAAAGCAAGACCCACAGTGGTCAAATCTTGAGGAGTTTGCAATGTTCCTCTCTAACTTGGAGGAGGATGAAGATGTTGAGGGCCCTTCGGCAAAGGGCGGGGAAAAGGAAAGCACCGGGGAGGAGAGCGAGGAGGAAAGTACCGAAGGCGATGGGGGATCCTCAAATGCTTGATTTTCTTCTTTTTCTTACTATTGTATTTTCTATGATTATTTTATAAAGAAAATGTATTGTATAAAGGAAATTTTGTAACTTTTGCCCAAAGAAATGAAAGATAAGTTTTATTGGTTGGTTGATACCTCTGTCTCGCAATTTTTTTTTCCTTTACCTTGTCACATTTTTTCCTCGGTTTGTGATAATTGCTTGCGATGAACGTCTGTGTTGGCCAATCAATTAGTTTTTTATCATAGGCCTTTAGTCATCTCAGGTGTGTTTATCGCACGGCTCAAGTCTTATAATTCTCGTATCCTATTTGCCCGGTTAGGTCATCGCCATGGATGGGCCACTTCTTTCTCTGGGCTTATTAAGTGGATCTTGTCACTGTCTTCGTGTGGGTAATCGTTGAGACTCGTTGCTGAGGTGATTTATGCACCACTCACCACAGATCTTATCACTAATAAGTAGAGAACCACCTCCAGAGCTCGACCTCTGCTAAGTTAAGGGACATTGGTTTTGTCGATGCTTGGGCATCAAGGGTCGGTTCTATCGATCAGACATCATGTGTCATTCTCAGTCATTTTAAGTGTTTTACTGATCGAACATCTGATGTCGTTGTTGGTTTTGTTGTTTGGGTTTCAGTTCGTCGAGTATAGGTCGTGCGCGTGAGCTCTTCGAGTTCTCAGAGTGTCATTTAAATCCTGGGAGTTTGCACATGGTTAGCCGAACAATATTTTAATAATGTGTACAAGTCATCTGGAACGAAACAACCTTTATTCTTTTTAGCTTGTGATGATACAAGAAATTTTCTAAAGAAAGAATTTCTTTAGGCCATCTTCACTCCATGTTTAAGAGGCTCCTTTTCTTATGTAGGTCTTTAGTGTGTATGCTCTGGGTCGACTCTTTGATCGATGATGAATGGGTCGGTCCTAGTCCAATCTAACTTGCTGACCGTTATTCCGAGTGCAGCTGAGTCGGCCTTCTTTCGCACAAGATCTTTAGGAGCAATGGTCTTTTCTCAAGCATATTTGTTGTAGTAGTGGGTTGTTCTTTTTACTTCTTTCTATCAGAGAGCTGATTTCGTCTGTTTTTATTCGGCTAATTTGAGAATAAAATTACTCTCGTCATTTGCTTCCTACCATTAAGTCAGATTTTCTTTATCAAATGAAGAGGTTGTCGTGACTCTCTAACTATAATGATTGTACTCGATCGGCAGCATAGGTTTCATTTTGTGCAACAATAAGAACGGAGTCTGCCCGGTCACAGTTGATGGTGTCTTTCATGTTGCCCATAGAACTGACGAAAGGTTTTGGTCCAATTTCATTTCGCTTTTTTGACTTTTTTCTTAGTAGGTTTAGAATTATTTTGTTGGCAACTTCAGCTTTTTTATTAGTCCAGGGATGGTGCACGGACACGAATTTCAAGTTGATCACCTGGCTATGGCAGAAATCCCTTACACCTTGATCGGCGAATTGTGTATTGTTTTCAATGGCGATGATGAGCGGTAGCCCATAGCTACAGATGAGCTCGGTCTAGATGAAGATTCAGACGACTTCTGCGGCGATCCAAGCAAGCGCCTTACCCAGAAATAACCCTACCATTGCATTATGTCTGTCAGAGTTTTCCCTCCATAATGGCTTCATTCTTCTGAGTTTATGTCTTAGAGAACATCTTTAGTCCCGTTCTCCCTTAAGCACCTTTGGTAGAGCGAAATAATCGACTTTCAAAAAAGCTTCCCTCGATTAAGAGATGTTGCATGATCTTTAATTTGAATCTTCTAGGGCCGGTAACTTCTTCGATATTTTCCATGTTTGCATATAGTGAATTTAGGGATTCATACAACTTTTCAATCCTTTCATTTCTGACTACTCACCTCGAAATCTTCAATAGTCGGACGGACCAATCTTTGGGCAT
>NW_018252440.1:0-11112 GCF_001263595.1 Phalaenopsis equestris
CATTTCATCTTGGGAGAGAGATGACCCTTCTCTTACTTATAAGAGAAAATATAAGTCTCTTGAGAAGAGACAACTTTTCTCTTAATTATTCATTATTAACCACCATCCATCATGATGATTATTGACCAATACGATTTAAGATAATTTAATTAATTAATTAAAGTGAAAGGATATGATGTCTTTTGTGAAGAAACATTACTCTTCATTAGGATAATTGAATTAATTAATTAATTAAACCGAATGGATGCGTTGTTTATTTGGAAGAGACATGACCCTCTTCTTTAGGATAATTGAATTAATTAATTAATTTAAACTGAATGGATGCGTTGTCTATTTGGAATAAACATGACCCTCTTCCTTTTATTTAATTAATTAATTATTATTAAAATAAATGACAATAAGTCACATAATTAAAATAATGAAAAACTAACATTCTCCCACATGGCTCACGTAATACTTAATAGTGCATAACATACTGCATAAATGTATGTTAAAATCCTTCTTTATATTGCTCAAATCATAAATCATCAATAAGTATGAAATTAATATGAATCATGGCGGTTGTATATCAATTTATCGACATTGTTCCTTCCATGTATCACAATATCAATTGCACACTTAACATAATGAGAAATAACATCATGGTCTCATAATATTTATTAAAAGATAAATCTTATTAAACATCGCACAACATAAAGTGTACACTAGCGATAAAACAAGATACATAAATATCAGAAACAAGAAACTGAGCTCAAAGTATCAAACATAAAGAACACTAAACATAAAACTAATAAAGGGTTTCGGTAATGACCATTCTCACAACATGTTCGTTAAATGTCTGTGGTGGCAACTCTTTCGTCAATGGATCTACAATCATAAGGTTGGTGCTAATATACTCAATTGACACTCTATGTTTCTGAACTTCTTCTTTAACGTCAAGGTACTTTAATTCCATGTGTTTAGCACCTTTGGAATACCTGTTATTTTTAGAAAAGAAGACTGTTGCGGAGTTATCAATTCTTGAAATAAAGTTTCACAATCATAATCCCTGAATTGTAGCTTCGAAGCATGCAACAAATTCAGCTTCCATAGTGGATGCAACAATGATGGACTGCTTCGCACTTTTCCATGAGATTGCTCATTCAACCAAAAGGAACAAATAGTCAAATGTTGATTTTTTGGTATCAACACAACCAACAAAATCTGAATCTGAATATCCTATCACTTCAAGATCATTAGATCTTCTATAAGTGAGCATGTGGTCATATGTTCCTTGCAGGTACTTCAAAACTTTCTTTGCAGTTTTTCAATGATCTATTCCTGGATTACTTTGATCTGTATTACTTTGATACCTGCCCAGCATCCCGACAGCAAAGCTAATGTCTAGTCTGGTACAAGTCTGAGCATACATTAAGCTTCCAACAATAGATGCATAAGGAATTTCTTTCATTTGTTTACGTTCCAAATCATTATTTGGACACTGCATAAGGCTGAATTTATCTCTTTTCTGAATTGGAGCAACACTTGCAGAGCACCCTACCATGTTGAATATCTTAAGAACTCTATCAATATATGCTTTCTGAGACAATCCTAACAATCCTTGTGATCTTTCACAAAATATTTCAATTCCAATCACATAGGATGTCTCGCCCATATTTTTCATTTCAAAGTTATTAAAAAGAAAATTCTTGGTTTCAGACAATAAGCCAAGATCATTAGTAGCCAACAAGATATCATCAACATACAAAATGAGAAATATTATCTTGCTCCCACTAACCTTCATATATATATATCGATTAACAGTGTTTTCTTTAAATCGAAAGGAAGTGATGGTATCATTGAACTTAAGATACCATTGTCAGTAAGCTTGCTTAAGTCTGTATATTGATTTCTTAAGTTTACACACCATGTGTTCTTTTCCTTCAACCGAAAATCCTTCAGGTTGACTCATGTAGACATCTTCATCTAAATTCTCATTCACAAATGCATTTTTCACATCCATTTGGTGTAACTCTAAATCATAATGAGCTACTAGTGTCATTATAATTATAATTGAATCTTTCTTAGAAACTGGAGAAAATGTTTGTTTATAATCGATGTCATCTTTCTGTGTGAAACCTTTGGCAAAAAGTCTGGTCTTATATCTTCCAATATTACCATTTGAGTCACGCTTAGTCTTAAAGACCCATTTACACCCGACTCTTTTACAAACTTCAGACAATACTTCAGGCAATTCAACGATATCCTAGACTTTGTTGTGATTCATTGATTTTAACTCATCTTTCATTGCATCTAACCATTTAGAAGAAATTGCACTTTTTATGGCTTGTGAAAATGAAATTGGGTTATCATTAATGAAATTGGATATTCATTGACTCCTAAGTCAAATTCAGATTCTTGTAGATAAACCACATAATCATCAAAAATAGTAAACCATTTTTGTCTTTAAGATTTTCTAGGTACTACTTCATGTGGTTCATCTAATGCGGATTTATTAGTGACAGTTTTATTATGGGGTGTTTGATCATATATTTGTTGTTCTTGTAAGTTGTTAAACTGTTCAACAACTGTAGGAATAATAACTTGAAAAGAAATTTTGGGTAAAGGAACTTGAATTCTAATTTCTTGGATCTCCACTTTATGTGGTTCCAAATCCCACTAACTTCACCATTTTCAATGAACTTAGCATTTCCAGTTTCAATAATTCTTGTACTGTGATTAGGACAATAAAATCTATACCCTTTAGATTTTTCTGGATAACCAATGAAGAAACCACTGGTTGTTCTTGAGTCCAGTTTCTTTTCATGTGGATTATATAACCTTATTTCCGCTGGGCAACCCCAAACACGCAGGTGCCTTAAACTAGGTTTCCTTCCTGTCCACAGTTCAAAAGGAGTCTTTGGAACTGCCTTACTAGGAATCATGTTTAACAAATATGCAACGGTATTTAAAGCATACATCCATAATGATGAGGGTAAAGAGGAATTACTCATCATACTTTTAACCATTTCCATTAGAGTACGATTTCACCTTTCTGCAACACCATTTTGTTGTGGTTTTCTTGGCATAATATATTGAGCACATATGTCATTAGTTTGAACAAATTTAGCAAATGGACCTGGACATTGTCCAGGTTCATTGTAAGTTCCATAATATTCACCGCCTCTGTCAGACCTGATAATTTTCACTTTTCTGTCTAATTGTTTCTCAACCTCAGTTATATACACCTTTAAGACATCTATAGTTTTAGATTTTTGATGCAATAAGTAGACATACCTGTTGACCTCACTTTTGGTTGAGGTCTAGAAAACTTCTTTAGTAGCCTAGGTCTAGCCATAGGACTTTCCTATTGACTAGTCTTAGAAAATTAGAAGAGGTACCCCACCATTAGAAATTCAAAACTCTTCTTTTTACTCAGCTTGAAATTCCACATATTGATCTTAACCTCTAGCATTTAGTAGGTAAGATCATTATAAGAGAATTCAAGAAGAGTCCCTATAGGATTACTTGGCTTTAGGGTCGACCCTGACAAACGCTTATGTCATAAATAAGTTGAACTTTCATTCATAAAATCACGTTTAATACCAATATTATGATGCAAAGTCATCAAAGTTTTAGAGAAAAGGTTATCAAGTTTAAGCTTATATAGTCCATCACAAAGAATACCATAACCTATGAGATGATTGTGTTTAAATAAACTGAAACAAACATTTCCAAATTTAAATGAGTATCCAATAGAACCAAGTTTAGATAACGAAATCAAATTGAGAGAAACAGATGGGTCATAAAGTGTTAGAAAAAGGTATAAATGATGTCCAGTTTCTAAAATCAACCGATAGATTCTAATAGCTTCAACTGGCGCTTTGAATCGGTTTCCCATAAAGACAAACTTTTCATTTGGTTTTATGATTTGGGTTGGAAGGAATCCTTGCATCGTATTAAAAACATGAGTGGTACAACCAAAATCAATCCACCAGGTATTATAAAGAACTTCTGTCAAATTTGATTTGAAACATACAGAAACACAAGGTTTACCTTTCTTTTCAAACCAGTTTTTGCGCTTTTGACACTCATTGTGATAGTGTCCAGGCTTTCTGACACTTAATTCCTTTATGTTCCTCTTTGTGAATTGGGGTAGACGACACATTAATCTTTAGTGGTCATTGCTTGCCCTTTCCATTTTTCTTTCCAAGTTTCTTTACAGCTCTTCTTTGGTGACCCATGAGATTAATAGAGTGATTTGCTCCTTTCTTAAGCCTTGCTTCCTCTTGAATGAGCATGCATTGTAGTTCATTCACATTCCACTCATCTTTCATAGTGTTATAGTTCATGTGAAATTGATTATACTCAGGAGGCAATGAGTTAATGATAAATTGCACAATGAAATTTTCATTCACTTCCATTCTCAGGGTCTTAAGTCTTGTTGCTATGTTTGTCATTTCAACAACATGCTCATGCATAATATAAGAACCATCAAATTTCATGTTGGTTAAAGTACTAAATAGTGTCCCAGCAAGAGACTTATCAGCAGAGTCAGACTGAGAACAATTCTCAGCAAATTTTATAAATTCCTTAGCACTTTTTGTGTTAGAAAATGTACACTTTATGTTGTTTGTTACAGTCATTCGCATAAACACTAAGCTTAATCTGTTCGATTTTTCCCAAGATTTATAGAAAGATATTTGCTCGGCACTGCTAGAATCAGTAAGAGCAGGGGGTTTCTCAGTCGTAAGTGATAAATCAAGATCCAGAACACCAAGGTGAAACTGGACTTGCTCACGCCATTCAGAGAAATTAAGCCCATTGAAAGTTTCAACACATGTAGCTTGCGAATGAAAAGAATAAACAGTAGTTATTGCAAATAAATAAAACATGCTCGTACATTAATGCTTCAAGCATTTAACTTACATAGATATTCATATAAAATCATATTAAAATACTAATTGTACTAATTATAATAATAATAGTGTATTGAAATCTTTTTTGGGTGATATAACAATACACGATAATAATCATAATTGATGTTTGACTTAAATTTAAAATAATTAGTAATTGTTTATACTCAAATCAGACATGTCAATTATCTTTGGATATATAAACATATATTAACTAAGTATATAAACAGACAACAATTATATTCAAAAATTATAAAACAAATGATCAACATTTGGGTGATCTAAAAATATTTTATAATTAATGAATTTTAAATTTTTTTTAATGAAATGTTAAATTATTTCATAAAAAGCATCACATACTCGTGAGTAATTGAAATTAGTTTATTTAACGTCTATTAAACTTATTAATTTGATTACTTTGGTGACTAACAAATTAAACATAGCATAGACATTAAATAAATAATAATTTCAAGCACATCAATTTACTTTAATTTTATTGATCTAATTCAAGATCTAATTCATAGCGAAAATTTATTACAATTAACATTAATACATTTATATGAAAAATCATAAATTTATTAATCAAGACTCTGATACCACATGTTAGAAATTTATGTTTGAACTTTATGACACAAATTTCAAAAAAAAAATACATAATAGCCAAGATCTTTTAAATTCATGTTTTTTACATATCTATAATAAAGTAACACATACCTGTATTCATAATGAAGAAATTTTAACCTGAAGAAATTTGATTTTTAAGAGATGGAGTTTCTCTCTCTAATTCCTTGAAACTTTCTGTACTTTCTGATGGAGAGAAATGTACGGGGTGTGTTGGGAAGAGAGATGACTCACTCTCTAAATCATGCTTTATTCAACCACCATCCATCATGGGGGTTACAAACCAATAGGATTTATAATAATTTAATAAATTAATTTATTTTTTTATTATTAAAATCAATGACACAAGTTAGTAACTCTTATTCATTTAAGAGATTACATGAGTTATAAAATTAATATCATAAGTTATGACATAAGTTATGTGTTAAGATAATTAATAACTTAAGTTATCATGAGTTACAAAAATAAATATCATAAGTTATTATGACATAAGTTATGAGTAAGAAAATTAATAACTTAAGTTATCAAAATAAATATCATAAGTTATCATAATTTATGACATAAGTTATAAGTTAAATAAATAAATTAAGTTATCAAAATAAATCTCATAAGCTATTAAAATAAATGTGAATCATAAATAAAAAATTATAACACATGACAACCCGGGTGGTTGAATCATGGAATCATGATCAGATTCATCATCATTTCCCCCCACCATCCACTTTTTAGCTAACAGTGATAATTTTATAATTTAAACTTTTTAATTTGTTGTTATTATATGTTTAATCTGAATACTCAACATCAAATAACTAGCTTTAATTAAGAGTGCTCTCACTTTTTCGGGAGGAGTAATTAAACATAGGGGGCTTGCGCTTATGGAAAACCTAGAACTTCGTATCATAAATTCTTTATAAAATTAGGGTGAAATCTCTAGTTAGTGTCTTATATACTATTTCATCTTCCATATGACACATTAAGCTCTCCATGAGAGTCTGGGAGCCGAATTTTTTGAGCCCACAATGGTGTGAGAGCTCAGTGGGAAAGCGTCGTGCAGCCTCTGGCAGAAAAAATGGTGAAAGATCTCAGTGGGAGAGGGTTTCATTTTGCAGGAGAGCTCCCATGGAGAGGAGGATTGTGCGGCCTCTCGTAGAGAAATTACGAAAGAGCTAAGTGGGAGGAGGGTTGTGCGGTCTCAGATAGAGAAATGTATAGTAAATAAAGGGGCATTTACATACAAACCACTCAATTCTTTATATTTACATATCCACAATCTAAATTTTGCTTTTAACATTTATGCCACCCAAATCTTTCATGTGATCATATCACATCAAAAAAAATCACTATTTTAAATTTTAATACATGAAATATATACAACTTTAAATGTTGGATAAGTATATACATAAAAATTAAGTGATATGCATGTAAATCTTCCTAAAAAAAATTGAATAAAATTTAAATATAAAACATGATATTCGTACATTCAGATTCAAATATAGCGGCACTTAATCAGAAATATCGGGTCAGACTTTCAGATTCAGCAGTCAAGTCTATGGATTCATGCAATCACAAATCAAGTCGATGAGCCTAACTTCTAAGTAAATGCTTGAGGGAGACCCACAACTCCTTTTCATTGAATACTTGCAGCATTTTGGAAAATTCAATAATTGCATGACTTCACATTTATATGTAAAATGACAACAAAGAAACGTGCGTCAACTATATCAAATTAATTATTTATATATATTAAATAAAATGTAATAGTTTAATGTTATCTATTATATGGGTAATTTCAATGTAAAATTAATATGAAAAATATCATAAAATTAATTGCAAGGATAAATTAAACATTAATATGTGAATTAATAATATGAATCAGTATTATACAAAAGATGCAGCCCTAAAATATTAAATAATTATAGGAATGTGATGAGAATAATGTGAAAATCATTAGCACTGTAGAAGCTGTTTAAAGCTAATGTCCCTAAACCCAACGGAAAGCTCCAAAATTTAAAAACTCGCATTTATTATTAAAAAAAATTTAATTAAAATGAAATGCAAAAAAACTGTCAAAGACCACATCATTTAGCAAGTGAAGTTGTTTTATCTCTAAATCCTAAATCCTAATGATTACTCCAAATACATTTGGGTGTACATCTTGAAAGACAAAAGCGAAGTGTTGGAGATAGAAGTGGATTATTAGGTTCGGTCTCTGAACGTAGAGATGCATTCGGAGTCCAATGAATCAACTCCATGACAGAAAAAAAAATACTCGTTTTCTTGTAATCTGTCCAGGTAACACGGGACTATTCCTCCTGTGTTATTCCGCGTTATTCAATTGTTATTGTGGTAGTATTGATGTGTTATTGTGCTATTATAACGCCGGGATATTCACAGAACACAATAATACATGAATATCATCACAATAAGACCTGAATAATACAGAATAATACATAAGAATTTTTTTCTGTGCTAAAACGATTTTTTTTTTGCTAACATCCAGGTGACATGATTTCATTATACTAATATTTATTTGTGTATTGGGACAGGTGACATTATTTCATTATACTAATATTTATTTGTGTATTGGGACTACGGTTGATAAAAAAATTCGGTGCATTGTAAGAGTGCCTGCTTTACCGTTTGATAGACGTCACAGCGAAGGATGGACCGCATTTTGTGCTTCGTGCGTTTTGAAAAGTTGGCATCATCCTAAAACGGTATAAGTTTTCTCCAGTCAAGAATGTCTGCTTCAATACTCTTCTGTCTCTCTCTTCTACTAGACTACAATTACAGAGCATAGCAAAGCAGCAGGTAGCTTGCACTCTCTTCTTCTTCTTCTTCTTCTTTCATATCAGAGAGAAGAGCTTCAGCATGGGAGAAGCTCCAGAAATACAGCTCCATATCAGAGGTTTTCAGCTTCGTTATAACCTCTTTATTTTTCTACAATCCTAACCCCCAGCCTTTTCTCCTTCTTTAATGTTTGATTTATTTTCTTCTTAGGAATACAAAGATATAATTAATTAGATAGGATCCATAGCTAAATTTTGCAACCAAACTGCTACCATAATGTTTCAAATTAAGCTAAAGAGCTTTGTTCTAAGCATTAGATCTCATTTGATTAAAACTCTGCAATTTTTTGCTCCAGAGGAAGCGCGTCCAACATCATCATCCTCACAGGAGGCAGCTTTCGCTCAACCCCAATCTTCTTCCAAGCTCACAAATTGGCAATGGTGGTTCCTCCTCTTCTTCTACAGCTTCTTAATCCTTGCTGGCCATACTTCCGGCAACCTCCTCGGCCGCTTCTACTACAACCAGGGCGGAAAGAGCGTGTGGATGGCCACCATCACCCCCTCCGCCGGTTTTCCCCTCATTATCCCCCTTCTCCTCCTCCTTCCTCCGTCGTCCACCGCCGCCGTGCACCGCCCCTCCATCGTCAAACTCGCCGCAATTTACATCAGTCTAGGCCTCCTTACCACCGGAAACAATCTAATGTACGCTTATGGCCTCCTCTACCTCCCTGTCTCCACCTACTCCCTCGTCTGCGCCACACAACTTGCCTTCAATGCCGTCTTCTCCTATTTCCTCAACTCCCAAAAGTTCACTCCTTTCATCTTCAACTCCATCATTCTCCTCACCACCGCCGCCGCTCTCCTCGGCGTTCACTCTGAAGGCGGCTCGGTTTCCGGCCATAAGTATTCAATTGGACTAGCTCTAACACTGGCGGCATCTGCTGGTTTCTCCCTTGTTCTCTCCCTCACCCAGTTGGCTTACCAGAAGGTTATAAAGTCCGAGACCTTCACCGTTGTCCTGGAAATGATTTTGTGGACCGGATTAGTCTCTACAGCTTCGTCGGTGGCCGGACTTTTCGCAAGCGGGGAGTGGAGGGGGATTCGTGAGGAGTTTGCAGGGTCGGAGAAGGGAAAGGTTACGTATGTGATGACATTGATTTGGATTGCGATTTGCTGGTTGGTGTACTCTGTGGGGAATGTGGGTTTGATCTTTCAGGTTTCTTCTCTATTTGCGAATGTGATTGGAACCCTGGCTACTCCTCTGGTACCAATCCTTGCGGTGGTTTTCTTCCATGATAGGATGGATGGAGTAAAGGTCGTGGCTTTATTGATTTCAATTTTAGGATTTGTTAATTATGTTTATCAACATTATCTTGATGATGCAGAGGAGAAGAAGGCTACGAGAATTGAACATCCTTAACAATCTATGAAAACCATATTTTTTTTCTTAATTTTGTGTATTTGTTAGTTTAGTTGACTCAAATTATTAATATTAGCTTTATTTTGTTTTTTGTTTTTTTTTTTTTGGTTATATGCCAAAGATTTCTTATTTTTTAGCTGATGTATTGGCCAACATATCATGGTGCATGACAACGAGAATCCATTGATGAATACTTTTAATTAGTTTGGTTAGTGAAAGAGGGCCATCTAATTTGTTCTTTCGTTATATAATTATCGAATTGGGCATTTGCATATGTTCTGCCCAATTCAAATGTATTTGCATACATAAAATTTAAACTTTTGCTCTTTATATTTATATCACTCAAATCTTTCATATCATATCAAAAATATTATTAGTTTTAGTTTAGTTGGATCTTGGATTGTCTTTTGCGAAAACTGCTTGAGAGTTAGAGTCGAGTGAAAGAGGAGAAAAAGTGAAACAAGAGTTGCTATGTAGGGAACCAAGAGAGTCTAAATAACATGTCTCATCTTGTCGTTCTTTTATCTCTTATTTATAATAATAAATTTTGTACAATTACAGAAAGAATGTAATAGTTATGAAAATCATTCTTTAATATGATTAATTCTCTAATAAATTGTTTAGATTGCATTTCGTGTATGTGTTAGAATTTAAATTTTGATATAACAGTATTTGGTTTATCCATTTGTTGGAAGCCGCCAGACTAAGGCCATCGATTGAGTGGCGATCGTGCATTGTGTTTGATCGGTCGAGGCGTTCGGTCGAATGATGATCTTGTGTGTCTCGACAAGAGCAACAGGTCAGTCGTCCAATCGCGATCAGGGGGCTTCTGTTTACACTTCGGTAAGTCGGTTGGTAGACTGATGTGTTGATTTGTGTTGAGAAATTAGGGAAAAGAAAAATAGGAATCGACACAAATCCAGAAGAACACAGATATTTATGAGGTTCAACAAAGATGTCTGCGTCATCAGGAGCAGAGCGGTGACTTCCCTTTCAATATTCAGAAAAGAGTACAGAATACAAGATTCTGAATCTCAACCTCACCCAGGGTTACAAACATCACATATATATAACTTTTATAGTACAATATATAATTACTTAAATTACCACTGTACCAAACAACGGGATGTTGCCCCCGCACTCCCAACCCATATAAAAAAACTCCCTCGATTGGACAGATCATTCCGCTCCATGCCGCTCGTGGGCTCCGCTCCGCACCAGCATCTGTCCCACTTATGGTATATGAGTTGCACCTGATAATTTGTTTTTATTGAGTGAATCGTGACTCACTTGTCGTTTGACTCAAATCTTATGTAGTTTACTTCTAGTCTACCTGGTCGGTTTGTTGCCTCAGCCATATACTCAAATTTGGAATATCTTAGGCGAT
>NW_018252441.1:0-7138 GCF_001263595.1 Phalaenopsis equestris
TATGTATGTATATATATATATATATCTATATGTATATGTATGTATTTATATATGGTGGCAGCTAGAGCTTTGTTACAGTTTTGGGGGAGATGAGGTTTCCTTGAAGTTTTGTGGCGCGGGGCGAGCTTGGGGTGCTTAGTTTTTGCGTACTTGCAGTTTGGGTACTTCATTGGAGGTCAGTATTTGCTTTTCCTTGCTTCCCAGGTTTGACATTTTTAAAAAGGTACTATTCCATTAGAGCCTGAGTTCGGGTTACTTGCTGGGGGGAAGGGATCTACCTATGGAGCTTCCTATTGATATTGAAACTAATGTTCAATTGGTTAAAGCTACCTATGTTGGGGTGGTTGGCAAAAATAGAGATATTCTAAGTGACCATGATTTACTGGTTTTCCTCAAGCATTCCATGACATAGCTGCTGGCAAGGGGACTTCCCCTTGTATTCACCCTATGGGCCTTAGGGAAAGGGAACCTGCTGCCCTTTTCTCTACAGAAGATCTCACTGATCTGAACAAGGAGGTTGAGGTTCAATTCACACTCATTGTTCACACTCATTGGGAAATTCAGCTTTGGGTCACCCAAAAATGGAGCTTGTGAAAAATTACTTTGAGTCGCTGCATTTTATTGCTAATTGGAAGCTGGGGTTACTTGATGGCAGACATTTACTCATCCAACTCACCACTGAAGAGGACTATGCCAAGTTGTTTCCAAACAGTCCATAAAAATTAGGGGGACTGACAAGAAAATTTTAAAATGGACTCCTGAGTTTGATGCCAGAAAGGAGCCACATGTGGTTCCTATATGGTTTAAGCTTCCAGAACTGCCACTTCATCTTTTTAATCTGAATGCCTTGTTTAATATAGGGGGTGCTATTGGAACACCATTGAAGGTAGAGGCTCATACCTACAATAAGGCTAGGCCTGCTAGTGCAAGAATCCTTATAGAAAGGGACATAACCCTCCCTGAAATGAAAAGGATATGGGTAGGGAACAAAAATAATGGATTCTGGCAAGAGGTGGTAATGGAACATAAACCATATTATTGTCAGCATTGTAAGATGTTTGTTCACACTAGGGAAATGTGTTATAGGCTTCACCCCCCACACAATATAATTCAACAGATTCCTTCCAAGGAAGTAGCTGAAAAGGAAAAGAACAATATTATAGAAGGAGGAAATCATTTGGGAAGGCAGGAGTCAACTCAACTAATAGTGGCTGAGATAATTACTCCACATGGAAGCAATTGGAACAAACAAAATGAAACTGGGAAAAGCCCACAAAACTTAGTGAATCCAGCTGTAGAGATAGAAAATTCCCCTCCCCCTTATGCTAGAGGTGAGAGCAACAAGGCCTTAACTACCAAGGATTCAGACTCAGGGATATAAATGGAGAATAAGGAGACCCCAAAACCAACTGAAGATTTAATGGAAGACATAAAAACATTACTGGAAATAGATTGGCAAAAATCAGAAAAATAAGAAGAAGAAGAGGTCAAAGCTAGAAGAGCAAAAGATAAATGGATGTGCAAGACAAAAAGACAAAGGAAGAGGAGACTATCCAAAAGAATTTCAATTCTCATTCATTGAGGGGAAGGACTAGATCCAGATCCCAACCCTCACTTCATCCACCCCAAATACATGATTAATTTACTATGTTGGAACATAAGGGAGATAACTCACCCGCTTTCTTTTAAAAGGCTCAAGTATCTTAACAAGAAGGACAAATTTTAGTACATGGTCATTTTGGAACCAATGGTTCATTATAATACCCAAAAATATGAAAAAGCTTTTTCAGGGTTTTCCCTCTTTAATATATTGAATAACAAGATTTGGATATTTTGCGGAAATGAGATGCAATGTCAAGTCCAACTCAACCATTTTCAATTCATACACCTCTCCTTTAACATGGTAGGAAGGTTTGGATGTGCAACTCTTGTTTATGCAAGTTGTTTTAATTCAACCGGGCAGGAGCTGTGGGAAGATTTTCATACAATTAAAGAACAAACTGATAATGCTTGGATTGTGGGAGGTGACTTTAAATGTCTGGCTTCTTCTGCTGAAAAGAGGGGGGCCAGACCCCCTTGTCTTGCTAAAATGCTGCATTTAATGATAACATCCAGAAGGATGGTCTCTTTGACTTGGGTTATAATAGACCAAAGTTCACATGGAGGAGGGGGAAACTGTTCGAGGGATTAAATAGAATGCTTGCTAATAATAACTCATCTCAGTCTGGCAGGGTCTGATCACAGACCTATGGTGGTAACCATTTTAGAAAAAGATCAAAACACTAGGCTCTCTTTCAGATATCTGAATGTATGGTCAAGACATAAGGAATTCATAAAAAATGTGAGGGAGAATTGGAGGGACTGTGACCACTCAAATCCTTTAATAAAGCTGTGGAACCTTCAGAAAAAAGTTGGCAAGGCATTAAGTCAGTGGAACTGGAATACTTTTAGGAATTTATTGGATAGGGTAGAGAAGGCAGAGAAGGAGCTGATATAAATGGAGAAAGACCACAATGATGGGAAGGTGGAAGAAGTCTCCCTTTTGGAGGCTAATGAAAAATTGCTTAATGCTGTCAAGTGGCAAGAACTCTTCTTAAAGCAAAAAGTTTCCAAAACCAAGTTTAGTGAGGGGATAGAAATTCTAAGTATTATCATGCTTGCATAAAAAATCAAAGGAAATGTTATACTATTCATTTCATTAAAGATGGCCAAGGAAATTGGATTAGAGATGAGAAAGGGATTGCTGACAGTGCAGTGGTTTATTGCCAGAATCTAATGCAATGCCACTAGTCTAAAAGGGAGTGTTGACCTCACTTTTGGTTGATGTCTAGTTCTTCCTCTTTAGTAGCCTAGGGTCTAGCCATAGGACTTTCCTATTGACTATTCCTAGAAAACTAGAAAAGGAACCCTCACTATTAGAAATTCCAAACTCCTCTTGACTCAACTTGAAGCTTTATATATTCGTCCTAAGCTCTAGCACTTAATAGGTGGGATCATTATGAGGGAGCTCAAGGAGAGTTTCCATTGAACAGCTTGACCTTAGGGTTGACCCTGGGTGTTGGTCTAGAGCTAAGACACCCACTACAATCACCTCACTCACAATCACTCAGTACCCTAAACCCAAAATTTTCTTGCCTTTGATCCCTTAATCCTTAGGGAGACTCATGTAGATGGTCCTCTAAACCCACTGGCCCTAGGCTAGGGTTTAGTTAAGACCAGAACATAGAGGAACCAAATGGTGTTTCCATTGGTCCATGACTTATTTATGCCGGTTGACACCCTAATTGCACCAAAAATACCCAACTTGGCCTTGTGCCCTCCCTAAACTCCCCAAAATTACCTAAATACCCATGAAACCCTAAGTTTGGCCAAAATTCCCAAATTTACCTAAAATATCAAAATTTCTTCAAAAGTCATTTCAATCCTTTTGAAAATACTAAAATTACCCAAAATCACCAAAAAATTGCCAAATTACCAAAATACCCCTCCTTAGCCCAAAATTTCAAAAATTCTCAAAACCTTCCAAATATTCCTAATTTCATTTTTCTCAACTCCCACATGACCAAATTTGGCCAATTTTACCATCTTTGTCCAAAACCCCCAAATTGCCCTTAAAAGGACCATTCTCCCTAAATCCACCTCAAATGTACATTAAATTGGTCCCAATTTCCCCTAATTTAAATCCTAAACTTAGATTCACATTTAATATGACCAATATAAACCAAATCCAAGCTTATATGGCCCATGATTTGAGCTCAATTTTGATTTAGGTCAAAGCCCCAATTTTGGCCACATGACCTAATCTCACCCAATTAAACCCATAGCACACTCAATTTGCCACAATTTATGTTGAAAACTCTTCATAACATACCTAAACATCAAACTTGACCTTTAATTGGCCTTGGTGAAGCCTCAATTTCATTTAATTTCAACCTAAGTCAAAAGCCCCAAATTTTGCCCCAAATTGGCTATACCTCCAATTTTCACCAAATTGATTGCCTTAGCCCCACAATTTTCACTCCATTCCTTCATGAAAAACCTTCATAACATCTCCCTTGATCATTTGGACCATTAAATTGAGCCAAATTCCAAGTCTAGTTCAACCTAAACCCAAACCTAGCCCAACATGTCCAAAATGACAAAAAAATCCAAAATCCTTCAAATTGACCCTCCAATTGAAACTCAAAATTCTTTCAATCCTTCACCAAAAATGTTCATTGCAATCATATACATCAATTACATCAATAAACTGGGTCAATTAACATGACTAGCCTAGTTCAAACCCAAGTTTTGGTCATTTGCACCCACTTGGACCCATGCTCCAAAATTGACCTAGACATGTCAAATTGGTCAAGGCAGAAATTGGTCAAAGTAAGGCCACCACAGCCAAATTTTAAGCCTTATTGACCAAGCTAAACCCCATGGAACCACCCAAATGAGACATGGACCAAGGGATCCCCAAATCAAGGGATTTGATTCCACAAGGGATTTAGCCAAGGATATTTTTGCCAAAACTTTATGCCTTAGATATTTTTGCCAAAACTAAACCTTAACTATTTTAATTGCTTTGACATATTCCCCTGGCTCACCTGACCTCCTAGCCACCTCCCCTGTCCTGGTCGGCCGGCCTAGTGGCTGAAAAATGTCCAAACCGAGAGCCACCCCATGGAAGCAAACCCAATTCAAACCTAGAGGCCACCTCATCCAAATTAAATATTTGAGCCTCTCTGCCCTCCACATAAGCAAGCATTTTCACCCCCCCAATTGACCATGACAGCCACCCTAAAGCCCATTTTATAAAAACCTCACTTCCACTGCCATGGAAGTAGTGCTCAAAATTTCTTAAGGATACCCTCTGAAATTACTCCCTGAGCTTCCTTGAGTCCTCCACAGTGCAACCTAACCACCACATTGCCCTAAATCCCTTTGCTAGAGTTCAATTTTTGAGCTCAAAACCTTGCCGGACACAGGAAAGAGCTCTCCACACTTCTACACTCCACCAAAATCAAATTAAACTCACCCACACCATCACCACAATGAAATAAGGAGAAGCCCATCAAATCCCCCTCATAAAGAGCCCTTAACATAGCTCTAAACCAACACTTGAAATCTAACTTGGTCGAATTTGGGTCTATACCTTTCACCACAACCAAAGGCTCAATCCCTACCCTCCTTAGACCTCCACGAACGTGCTGAGCACCTTTGATTGAAGCTTCCCTTCTGAGAGCAAAGGTATTGAACTCCCCCTCCTCACGAGCCTCTTCTCATTCTCCATTTGATTAGGCTTAATTTAATGGCTTGTTTTTCATCTGTATTTGTTTTTTCCCCCACTCTAAGCATTTAGAAACAAACCAGACTTAATTTGGTTAAGAAATGAGTGAGACCTTAAGCTTTGATAATGGATGGTTCTCGGGCTAAGGCATTGGGGACGATGACGGGGAGCCGTCCCGATCGCGCGTTTATCTCATCAACAGACGAGATCTAGCCGGAAAAAGCCTTCATACATGAACCGCGGGCCGAGTCAGCACTGAGGTGGATGGCGACATCGAATGGGAGCATGCCACGTGGAGCTTCGGAGCCTCCGTAGGTTAAAGCAACACCGCTCGTTTAAATAGATAAATAGGGTATTTTATGATTTAAATAAATAGCCTTAACTTCAAAAATCCATATCTTGGTGTAGAAAAATCACAAAAATAAAATAAAAATACCCACTTGCTCAGTGAACAGAGGAGAACAATGTGGTTTGTTTAATGTATATTTTATTTTTAATTAGTTAAATATGGTTATGAGTCTTTTAATTCTCTATGCATATAGACATTTGACCATGGCTTGAAATTTTGGCATGTTGTAGCCTCTGTCATGGGGAACCCTCCCTGATTTTTCTAAGCTCAAAGGATATCTCTAGACATAGATTCATATTTTGCAAGTTTATGTCTATTATTTGCATAAATTAATCATAATAATTAGCATGTCACTTAGAAAATTCCAAGAAAATTTTGGAAGGTTTCCTATGAGCAGAGAGCCCTTTGGAAAATATTTCATAGGTTAAGTCATTAGGAATGCACTTAATTTCCACCAACCCTAAAACACAAAGAAAATTAATTTTGGGAAACACAAACATATAAATGACTTAATTTTAAATCTCCACTGTGATTTAAAGTTCAGATAATTCCCCATAAAAATTTCAAAATATTTGGAGCTCATTTAATAACTCAAATTACTTTTTCAAGTGAAATGGCATTTTTGGTACTAAATTGATTTTTAACAATTAAAATATAACTCAGAAAATTATAAAAATTGGTTTGGGAGTTCTCAATGATTATTGAAATTTTTAAAAAATAATTTTGAAATTAAAATAAAAATTCCATTTTCAAGTCCATTTTCAATGTTTAAATAATTAAAAAATAATAAAAAACACAAAAAAAAAACTCTTGAAAATGTTCTAAATTGTTTCTTAAGCACTTAGAAACAATTGGAATATTTTTCCTAATTTTCTAAGTGAAGATATTGAACTTTGAAGCTTAAAATAATTTTTAAAGGCTAAAAATAGATTTTCACTAAAATAATTCTAACAATTAAAAAAAAACCAAAAAAATATGAAATTTATTTTCTGGTTTCCTTGACCTTGAACATATTTAATAAAAATATAAAACTTAATTTTACACATTCAAAATATTTTGTAATTAATAAATACTCAAGAACTTAAAATAATTCTTAAAGTTCAAATATAATTCAATAAATCATGAAATTTGGCCCCAATGCTTCCCTACTCTTAGTATACCTCCAATAAAAATTTCAAGGGATTATATTTTGCCTCGGTCAAGTTATGGAATTCTCTATGAAAAATCCTATTTTTGCATTAAAATAAATATGTAAATTAAATTTGTAAAAATCACATTTTCTCCTCTGATGTCTTAATTGACCCATAGGTGAGATGGGATAAAAATTCCAAAGTCATTTGGATTGAATTTGATAAATTATGAAGTAATAGAGCCTTAGGGGCAAAAGTGTAATTTTGGAAATTTAGCCTTAATTAACATTTAGGCTTAATTCGAGGAGGGAAAAGGGTAATCTCTAATTTTAAATAACTTATTTGGATAATTAAAACACAAGGGGTTTAATTGGTAGAAACCGACCT
>NW_018252441.1:7447-10540 GCF_001263595.1 Phalaenopsis equestris
AACACCATAAGCCCACATTAGAACTCAAATCGGCGAAGTGTTTCAATAATGCTAACTTGCCCCTTTAAGGATCTTCACCCACATAACTTCCAAATTAAATGGTAAATGATAATTACCTTACTCTTAAGGATAACTGAAACATCAATGTTCACTGAGCATTAAAGTTATTCATAGGATAAATTATTAAGCAGCATAATAAGTTTAAATTAGCTCGAGGCTTTTCACCAGGTAGTGAGAGTGAAGCATGGACCTGCTTCTTCCTCTAGACCTGTTGGATACCTCAGAGGTCTAGTAAACTTAATATGTTTCGCTTAATACAAATCATCCTTAATCAAACCAATAGGATCCCGCCAAGATATGATCTAGGTTTAGGTAGGTCACTAAAACCGTACTTTTTCCGCTTTACATAAAATGCTCTAACATGCATTTTGAGTTTCAGGTGGTGGAATGAGAAGACTCGCCAGGTACGCTTATAACATTGTATTTTCTTAAGTTTTCCACATTGTGCTTACTTACCTGCATGTATGAACAAAACACAAACTTGCATGCTAAAAAACAATATCACCCTGCATGAAAACTAAAATTGTCAGGATAACCACATAACCAAAACCAAAATCAAAACTAAAATCAACCAAGATAAAAAATCAACTCCACAACATTCAAAATATAAAACAACTCAAAATTTAATCACAAACATCATAAAAACTACAACTACAACAAAATTAAGACGTCTTTATCAGATGATTAGGAATCCCTCGGAGGAGGTAACCTATGGTTGCTAATGAGGCTTCCCATGGTCTAAATGAAATTATGGAACTCATAAAGTTTTGTTTAGTAAATTCATTTGGAATAAGTGAATCCTATAGAAAATAGTGGTGCCAAAACGAGGGAACCATGGGATCCTAACCGGTGTTGCTCTAATTAACTTTAACATCCCCCGTAACATTTAAAGAACTTCAACCGTAGGGCTGTCTGATTTGACATCATAACATGACACCCTAGAAAACTTAAACTCGCCACGACGAGGAGCTTGGAGCTAACAATGTGGGCAACACGACCATCTTCAAAAGCAAAACCTGTCTTCCCTAGCTAGATTTCCTTTCCTTAGAATTAAACAACAAAGCCATATGATTTCGAGGTTGTCTGCATATGCAACATAAATCCTCACCTTATCTTTAGGCCTTTGTACAACTCTTTTGTATAATATAAGCCCTAACTCATCTTATGTTTCCGAGGTTGTCGTCTGTTGACCTTACTTCTGGTTGAGGTCTAGTTTTTCCTCTTTAGTAGCATAGGGTCTAGCCATAGGTCTTTCCTGTTGACTATCTTTTGAAAACTAGAAAAGGGCACCCTCATCATTAGAAATTATAAACTCTTCTTTAATCAACTTGAAGTTTCACATATTGGTCCTAACCTCTAGCACTTAGTAGGTGGGGTCATTATGAGGGAGCTCAAGGAGAGTTCCTATAAGGCTATTTGACCTTAGGGTTGACCTTGGGTGTTGGTCTAGAGCTAAGGCACTCACTTTAGTCACAATCACTCACTACGCTAAACCCAGAATTTCCTGACTTTGGTCCCTTGAGCCTTTGGGAAACTCATGTAGATGGTCCCCTAAACCTACTAGCCTTAGGCTAGGGTTTAGCTATGACCAATACATAGAGGTCCCAAATGGGGTTTTCATTGGTCCATGGCTTACTTTTTGTGGTTAGTTCCCCAATTTTACCCAAAATACTCAGCCTGACCTTTTGCCCCTAAACTCCCCCAAACTACCTAAGTACCCTTGAAAACCAAAATTTGGCCAAAATTTCCAAATTTATCCAAAATATCCAAACTTGCTAAAAAATCATTTCAAACCTTTTGAAAACAACCAAATTACCCAAAATCACCAAAAATCGCCAAATTACCAAAATGCCCCTCATGGACCAAAAATTTCAATAATGCTAAAAAATTTCAAAAATTTGCAAAATATTCCAAATATTTCCAATTTCATTTTTCTCAACTACTACATGACCCAATTTGGCCAATTTGATCATCTTTGACCAAGACCACCAAATTTGCCTTTAAAACCAAATTTGCCTTTAAACACCAAATTTGCCTTTAAAGGCCCAAATTTCTCCAAATTCAACTCAAATGTCCATCAATTTGATCTCAATATCCCCAAATTTTAATTCCAAACTCAAATTAACCTTCAATTTGACCAAAATAAACCAAATCCAAGCTCAATTGGCCTATGCTTTGAGCCCAATTTTGATTTAGATCAAAGCCCCAATTTTGGCCACATGGCCTAATCTCATCAAATTGAATGCCTTAACCCCAAAATTGGCACCAAATTTATGTTAAAAACTCTTCATGAGGTTCTTGTTGACCATTTACAATGATCAATTTGGACTTAGCCTAAGGTTATTCCAATCTAGACCCAAGTTTAGCTCAACATGCCCAAATTGACCAAATCTCCAAAATCCTTCAAATTGACCATCCAATTGAGCTCAAAACCCTTTTCATCCTTCACCAAAAATGTTCATTACAATCATCTACATGATGTGAATCAATAAATTGGGCTCAAGGACATGGCTAGCCTAACCTAAACCTAAGTTTTGGTCATTTTCACCCACTTGGACCCATGCACTAAATGTAGCCTAACCATCCCAAAGCCATCAAATTAATGACTCCATAGCCATTGTTAGCCCCTTAGACTAAGCAAAAACACACCTAACCACCTAAGCTAAGCCATGGGCCAATGGTCCCTTAAATTAATGGATTTCATGTCATAATTGCTTAAGCTTAAGATTCTTTTTTCCAAAACTAAATCTTAGCCCAATAAATTGCTGTGGCATATTCCTCTGAGGTCCCTCGACACCTAGCCACCTCCCCCTACCATGGCTGTCTGGCCTAGTGGCCGGAAAACACCAGGCTGAGAGCACCCAACTTGGTTTAAAATTAAATTAAGCTGATGTGTCCCACTGTCATTGGTCACTTGGGATCTTCTTCTCCTCATTAAGGTACTTAATCCCAACCCCTAGGTTGCCCTGAGAGTGGCCATGACCATTGCTATTTAAACAGCCATCCCCCACGGCCAAGGAGGGTGCTGAAATT
>NW_018252441.1:10980-13418 GCF_001263595.1 Phalaenopsis equestris
GCGGAGACGGGAAGCCGTTCGATCACGTGTGTATCAGATAGACGGAGGAGATCAAGTTGGACATCATTTCCTTACATGAACCGCGGGCCGAGGTCAGCGGCTATGTGGAACGAGGCGTCCAACCAGAGCGTGCCACGCGTGCTTTTCGAGCTGCCTAGGATACAATCAGCGTCGCACATTTAAATAGATAAATAGGGGATTTAAAAAATAGAAAATGATCCCAAACTTCAAAAATTCATATCTTGATGTAGAAAAATCATAAGAATAAAATAAAAATACCCTCTTGCTCAGTGAATAGAGGAAAATAATATGGAAATAATTTTAAGTCCATGTGATGCATATTTTATTTTTAATTAATTAAATAATGATTTGCATGTTTCGATTCTCCATGCATGTAGTGATATCACCATGGCTTGAAATTTTAGCATGTTGTTGCCTCTGTCTTAGGGAACATTCCCTGATTTTTCTAAAGTTAGAGGAGGTCCCTAGACAAAGAATCATATTTTTCAAGTTTATGTATATTATTTGCTTAAAATAATCATTGAAATTAGCGTATTTCTTATAAAAATCCAAGCAAATTTTGGAAGGTTTATGATGACTAGAGAACCTTTAAGAAAATTTCTAACAAGCCAAGTAATTCGAAGTAAGCCTAATTTGCCTAAACCCTAAAACACTAAGTTAATTAATTTTGGAAAATACAAACATGAAAATGACTTGATTTTTTATCTTCACTGTTGTTTAAGATCCAGAGAACTCTCCATAAAAATTTCAAAGCATTTTGAGTTCATTTGATGGCCTAAATTCATTTTTCAAATTAAATAATCTTTTTGCCACTAAAATGATTTTTAATGATCAAAATATAACTTAAAAAATTATGAAAACTTTTTTTTGGAGTTCTCTATGATAAGGGAAATTTTATAAAAATAAAATGGTATTTAAAAAAAACTTCATTTTTAACCAATTTTTAAATATTTAAAATAATTAAAAATTTATAAAAATCATAAAAATAATAAAATTCATGGAAATGTTCTAGATTATTTTCTAAGCATTTAGAAGCAATTGGAATACTTTTACTGATTTTCTAAATAAAGATATTGTATTTTGAAACTTAAAATATTTTTTAAAGGCTAAAAAATGGATTTCCACTAAAATAATTCCAATAAATCAAAGAAAAACTAGAAAAATATAAAATTTGTTTCTTTAGGTTCTTTGACCTCAAGGAGATTTTTAAAAAATACAAAAAATAATTTTCCCCATTTAAAATGTTTTATATTGAATAAATACCCTATAATTTAAAATAATTATAATAATTCAAATAAAATTTTAAAAATTATGATATTTTGTCCAAATTTCTCTCTAGTTTAGTTCTACCTCCAATAAAAATTTTAAGTTATTAGGCTTCATCTAGTTGAATTTAACAAATTTTCTTTGAAAAATCTCATTTTTGCATGAAAATAATTATATAAACTAAATTAAATTTTGAAAAATTGCATTTTCTCCTCTAATGTCTTAATTGACCCATGAATGAGGTATGATAAAAATTTCAAAGTCATTTGATTTGAATTTGACAAATTATGATGTGTTAGAGCCTTAGGGGCAAAAGTGTAATTTTAGAAATTTGGCCTTAATTAACATTTAGGCTTAGTTAAAGGAGGGAAATTGGCAATCTCTAATCTTAATCAGCTTGTTTGGATGACTAAAATTAAAAGCCAAGTAATTCGAAGTAAGCCTAATTTGCCTAAACCCTAAAACACTAAGTTAATTAATTTTGGAAAATACAAACATGAAAATGACTTGATTTTTTATCTTCACTGTTGTTTAAGATCCAGAGAACTCCCCATAAAAATTTCAAAGCATTTTGAGTTCATTTGATGGCCTAAATTCATTTTTCAAATTAAATAATCTTTTTGCCACTAAAATGATTTTTAATGATCAAAATATAACTTAAAAAATTATGAAAACTTTTTTTGGAGTTCTCTATGATCAGGGGAATTTTATAAAAATAAAATGGTATTTAAAAAAAACTTCATTTTTAACCAATTTTTAAATATTTAAAATAAATAAAAAATTTATAAAAATCATAAAAATAATAAAATTCATGGAAATGTTCTAGATTATTTTCTAAGCATTTAGAAGCAATTGGAATACTTTTACTGATTTTCTAAGTAAAGATATTGTATTTTGAAACTTAAAATATTTTTTAAAGGCTAAAAAATGGATTTCCACTAAAATAATTCCAATAAATCAAAGAAAAACTAGAAAAATATAAAATTTGTTTCTTTAGGTTCTTTGACCTCAAGGAGATTTTTAAAAAATACAAAAACTAATTTTCCCCAATTAAAATATTTTACATTTAATAAATACCTCAGAACTTAAAATAATTATAATAATTCAAATAAAATTTAAAAAATCATGAAATTTTGTCCAAATGGCTCTCT
>NW_018252441.1:13550-14500 GCF_001263595.1 Phalaenopsis equestris
AACCAACCTCACTTTCTTATTTAAAAGGATAAATTAATAAATTTCTAAATTATTAAAATTTGGAGGTTTATTAAAATTGAATGAACCTATGACCTAGGGTTATTCCTTTTGAAGTCAATAATTAATCAATTTAATACCGCTATTTGATTTTCAAATGAATTTCAAATAATGAATCATGATCACCTAAGACTTAAACTTTTCAAAATTAATTAAGACACTCACCTAGGTTTTAAGGGCTTAGTAGTGATCTAAGTTAAATCAAGACTGATTAAATGAGAATTAGAAAAGCAAACATAGCTAAAGTTTAATACCATTAAAACACCACAAGCCAAATTAGGAACAAAATTTGGCTAAGTATTCCAACACTAGCTTGCCCCCTTTAAGGGTCTTCATTCACATAGTCTTTCAATTTAAATTACAAATGATAATTAACCTACTCTTAGGGATAATTAGGACATCAATATTCATTGAGCATTGGGGTGTTCATAGGGTGAATTATTAAGCAACACAATAAGTTTAAATGAGCTCGAGGCCTTTCACCAGGTAGTGAGAGGACCTGCTTCTTATTTCTAACTTGTTGGATACCTCAGAGGTCTACTAAACTTAATGTGCTTTGCTTAACAAAATCATCCTTAATCAAACTAGTAAGGACCCACCAAGATATGATCCTCGGGTTTGGTAGGTCGCCAAAACTTTACTTTCTTGCTTGATATAAAATGCCCTGACATGCATTTTGAGTTTCAGGTGGTGGAACGAGAAGACTCACCAGGTACGCTTTTACAGTTTCTAGCGTCGTTTTTCTTGTACATTCATACTGTACTTTTGATGTTAATACAAACCTGCATCCTAAACAATAATATCACCTTGCATGAAAACTAAAACTATCAGGATAGCCACAAAACTAAAACCAAAACTAAAGTTAAAATCAACCAAGATAAAATTCATCACCA
>NW_018252441.1:14650-29308 GCF_001263595.1 Phalaenopsis equestris
TTATGGAACTCATTAAGTTGAGTTTAGTAAATTCATTTGGACTAAGTGAATCCAATAGAAAATAGTGGTGCCAGAACGAGGGAACCATAGGATCCTAATCGGTGTCGCTTTAATCAAATTTAACATACCCCATAAAATTTAAAGAACTACAACCATAGGGCCGTCTGATTTGACACCATAGCTTGACAACCTAGAAAACTTAAACTCGCCACAACAAGGAGCTTGGAATTAGCGCGGTGGGCAACACGGTCATCTTCAACAGTAGAACATGTCTTCTTCAGCTAAAACATTCCTTTCCTAGAAATTAAAACAACAATCCATAAGATTTCGAGGTTGTTCGCCTAGCGCAACATAAATCCTCAACATTTTCTTTAGGCATTTGTATAGCTCTATTGTACGATATAAGCTCTAACTCGTTTTAGGATTCTGAGGTTGTCGTTCGTTACGACCTAAATCCTCACTATTTGTGTGATAGTTCCACACAAATATGAGTCCTAAATTAATAAAATTGGCAGGATGAAACACCTAAATATTTCTCCTCAAAACTGAAGCTAAACATTAAGATAGACTGGGAAGTCATCGAAGTTTTCCTCTGAATCTATGACATCCCCTAGATTTTCCTTCTATGGATTCCAAAAATAAAATGTTCCAAATTTGAGCCAATTCCTTTCACACCTCTTTGTTCTATTTCATTGAAAAGTCATTTCCTTTGAATTCCTTGAAGATAATATTTCTTGATTTGTATCGAGAGTTTTCTTAGATGACTGCAGTCATTTAATATGTAATTAACTATAGGGGCTTGCTCTTATGGGAAGCTTTTCACGAACCCAACTTAATATAAACCCTGTTTAATTCTTCAAATTAAACAGGGGAAATTGCTGGCAAATAAAATGGTTTTGCATACCAAACAAATGTCATATATTCTTTAGTTTATTTGATGGAGTCTCATCTTGGAGTCTTGTGTTTATCCTTCGGGATAGATACATGATTTGAGGTATAGCGCTCTTTCATTTAAACTATGAAAAATATGAGGTCAGTTTTATTTCATATTTTTCTAAACATTAAAATGTCCTTTCAAAGCAGGCGACGGGATTTTGATTCCGGTGACCGACAGCTTCTTACGGGCAACTCCAACCAAGATAGTGCCGACATCGTCCTTCACAACCTAAATCCTCACATCTTTCAGGCTATTTGTGTCATCGTGTAACACAAATGTAAGCCCTAAATTAATAAAATTGGCAGGATGAAGTACCTATATAATTCTTCATAAAATTGAAACCAAAACCGTAGGATAAACTGGGAAGTCACCGAGGTTCTCCTCCGGATCCATGACATCCCCTAGTTCTTCCTCTTTTGGATTCCAAAAATAAAATGCTCCAAATTTGAGCCAATTCCATTTCACACCTCTTTGTCCGATATTATTGAAAAGTTCTATCTTTTTAAAATCCTTGAAGATAATATTTCCTGATTCTTATCAAGAGTTTTCTTAGATGACTTCGGTCATTTAGGATGTAATTAACTATGGGGGCTTGCCCTTATAGGGGGCTTGCCCTTATAGGAAGCTCATCCGAACCCAGCTTAATATAAACCTTATTTAATTCTTCATATTAAATAGGGAAAATTGTTGGCAAAAAAAATGATTTCGCAGACCAAACAAATGTCATACATTTCTTAGTTTATTTGATCAAGCCTCATCCTCAAGTCTTGTGTTTATCCTTTGGGATAGATATAGGATTTGAGGTATAATGCTCTTTCATGTAAACTATAAAAAATATGATGTCAGTTTGATTTCATATTTTTATAAACATTAAAATGTCCTTCCAAAGCGGGCGACAAGATTTCGATTTCGGTGATCGACAGCTACTTAAGGGCAGCTCCTCCAACCAAAATAGTGATGCCAGCTTCTGGCGACTCCACTAGGGAAGAGCTTTTCTCTTCATTTAAAGAAGGAAATATTAGCTTCACTCATCGGTAATGTGCCCATGTCCCTCATGGACAAAATTACCCTTCTTTTGTTGACATACTTTACCCATTTCTGTCTTGGAAAAGTAAGACCAACTCTTTGGACTTCAGGACTATCTATTCAATCACCTTTAAATAGAGGGGTTCAGGAGGCCATTAAGGACTCTTTAAATCCTCACGTGGGGTCGAACCCCAATAGATGTGTTGGTGGATTAGTTCCACCTGGGCATTTTGTGTCGCTAAATGGGTCCCACACTGGGTCCTAAACACTTCACATCTCCCTTCCAAGTTTAATTTGATATTTTACAAATTAAATCAAATTGTGTTGTGTTGCGCGTGCTTCAAAATTAATTAAAATTTTATACTTTTAAATTACATTTTTACTAAAAATTTTAAAATTCCCAAAAACTAAGGCGTACCCGGTCTACAGATCAACCTCTATTAATTTTCAGTGCTCGCACTAAGATTACAAGGTTTTGGCCATATAACTAACCCCAGAGCATTCTATTTTAAAGCTGCTATGATGGCCTTCCCAATGCTGACTTTTTCTTGCAACTTGCGGACAAGCCATGAAGCCTACAATGTCGCTCCTACCATTACGTTTAGAGCTGGATTTAAAGACCTCGAGGTTATCCTCGGGAAAGCCCCGTTCGTGGTAATGAAGATCGCTGCCGCGGATAAATAATAGAGCTCTGGGGTTCCCATAAACTAAGGCTTACGCACTCTTTAGGACTTCCCTTCTTATAAGATGGCCAAGACTATTGTTGCCACTACGACACCTACCAAGTCTGCTGTTCCTGAAGCTGCTAAGGGGAAAGAAGTAATGATCATTGAAGATCCGACTGAGGGATTAGTTGTCCCACAACCAGTATTCAAAACTGGATCGAGTTTAAGAGCTGCACCACTAACCCGAACTCAGAAGAGAAACCATAAAAGAAGAGTTCAAAAGGCTATTAAAGGCCAGACTCCTGAGGAAATACCTGTCAAGGAAAAGCCTCACCAAGAGGAGTTAGAATTACCAGAAGTATATCCACTTCTGCGGGGAAGTAGATTACATCCTTTAATGGATACCGATGGATACGAGAGTATTTCAAACAAAAAATTGTCGCGGCATTACCATTACTTCATGGACATGGTGAGGAGAAAAGGAAGTCTAGTCCTATCACCTGATTCAGTTCAGTGTTTTAGAGGCTAGCCGTCAGAGAAGGTTGTTCAGTCAATGAATTACTTAAACGAGTGGGGCATGCAATTTTCCCTCATATGAAAAAGAAATTTTAAAGGACATCAAGTCTGCCAAATGAGCTCAAAGGTTAACTGAAGATTTGCCTGCTCATATTCCCGTCCGGTTCCGCTTGGGAAGTAGAATTGATACCGCCATTGTTACCACTGATTCTACCGCTACCAGGACCACAGGTCGTCGACCAGTTAATTCAAGACTGGGTCCAAGAATTCTATCAAGCACACACCACAAGAACATTCCTAAAATTTCAAAGGAAAAGATGAAGAAATTACCCGATACCGTAGCTGGTCTACACCATGGGGAGCATAATTCTCCTCGACATCCAGATGTTTCTGTTGGACACCCTGTCCTGAGACATCACCATCAACAAAGAAGGTGTGGATACCGAAGGTCACTGTACCAATACTGTCCAGTAAGCCTACAAAACAAGATCACAGAATGAAGCCAAGGTCTGTAGTATCTGAAATCGTCACAGCAATTGCCAGTAAAATGGAAGAGCAAGAGGAGGTAGTCCAGCAGGGTTTTCCAGATCTTAGAACAATCAAGGAGTAAATGATCAAAGAAAAAGTTGAAAGGCTCAGAGTCGAGATTTTCGAGTTGTCTCTAGAGCACAGAGTCTCCATCGATGATGATGATGAAGATTTTGACTATAATGACTACCTTGAAGAAGATTTCATAGATGTCCATGTCATCGAAACCAGAGCCGCTGCATCTGTGTGCGAGGCTCAACCTCTCGTGAATGAGAACGATGTAGATGAGCTGCGTAGGGCTATTCTCTTAAGGGATTAGGAAGTCAACCAACTGGAGAAAAGGACAGAAGAGATGGCCGACGCCATGACCGCCATGGCCACCATTCAGGGTCAATCACAAGCACCACAACTAGCCTCTCCGGAGATCAACCAACCAAAAATCATACATATCATGGATGAAAGAAGAGAAGTTACCTCAGAAAACAAAGATGAACAACCAAAGAAGGATTCTCCATCGAGCGCCATACCAGAGAAAGAATTTAAGCAAATGGTCGAGCAAGTTCAGGAGACTTTAACCCAATATAAGGACAGTGCGTTGATTCTAAATGGTAGACTTTATCTGGAGGAATTCAATGCTGTACCCTTCCATAAGGGTTTCGTGGCACCAAACTTTAAATATTTGATGGGACTGGAAATCCCAGAAAACATATAGAACACTTCCGAGCCAGTTGTGGCAACACAAGAAATAGTGAAGCTGTACTCTTCCAACAATTCGTCAGTAGCTTATCAGGGATCGCCTTCAATTGGTATGCTGATTTGCCCAACGGATTAGTGAAAACCTTTACCTAGCTGGAATAATTATTTGTGAAGAGATTTTCTAGAGCGCAATGCCATGTCTCTATATGAGAACTCATGATGGAAAAGTAAAAGCCCAATGAAACTTTGGTGGATTATATTTTGAGGTGGAGAAACCTTAACATGAAGTGTTAACCTCAATTACAGGATTATCATGCAATTGGGGCTTTACTCAAAAGCATTCATGGGCCAGTAGCTTTCATGCTCAAGAGACTCACCATCAAATCTTTCGAGAAGCTACTCACGAGAAGCTACTCAGCAAGCTACTCAGCAAGGCTAACAGTCTCTAAGAAGAAATCAAACATAAGGATTCACACGAGAAGTCCAAGGCAACAAAGTGTTTGAAAAGATGTCAGGAATAGTAGAGACTATCGATAAGGGAAAACAACCAATGAAGATATATGCAAAAAATCCTCACCAATCTTCATCACAACAAGTTGAGAAACAGAATAACCAGTCCAACCAGTGACCGCCTCAAGAAGGATCACCTCGAATAGGGAACAAAAGAATATCTTTGGCAGAACGACAGAAAATGGTGTATTCTTTCAAAGATGAAGCTGTATCCAAAATGTTCAAAAGTCTGATGAAGAAGCCGGAGTTTAGACTACCGGATCCAAAGAAGCCTGATGAAGTTGGCAAGAGAGATGAACCAAACTATTGCCCATACCACATATTGGGCACACTATATAAGAATGTTTCATCTTTAAGGATTGACTCAAAATCTCAAAGAAGGAAATATAATGATCCCGAAAGAATATTTAAGGGAACCTAAAAAAGGTTCCATAAATATGATTTCGGTCGAGCCAATTTCTCTGATTGATCCATATAAAGGAGAAGATGGATGGAGTATGAATTAGGATGAGCTCAAGAGGGTCCTAAATCAAATACAAGATTCATCAAAATAATCTTCTGCATATATCAGAAAAGATGAATGGAATGAAGTTTGGAGCAAATCGTTCAAGAAAATATTAAATCAAATCTGGAACGTATCAAAATAAGCCACCGTTTAGAATCTTCAGTCTGTCAAGCCCGAGATGAAGATTTCACCACAAGAGCTGTTGTTGTCAAAGACAAAGAAAAAGAAGAACATTACCACTATGAAGATTGATAGCATGGGGGGTAGGATAGGGGCTGCCTCGACTAGATTGGTTATCTCAGATTATCTCAGATTCGGGGAAGAAAATCCTCGAACCCTCGGGAAAGAAAATCCTCGAACCTTAGACTTTTCCCCTCTATCTTTTTTCCCCTCTAGGGTCTTATGAATATAATGATCGTGATTTCAGCTATTTTTTAACTGTTTCTAGTAATGACGTAATAAATAATGACCAATCTAGCCTCGATCTCAATTCCCTCAACAATCCTCAAATCATACTTGAGTCTGATGAACTCGCTAACAAGACTGAAGAAGACATCAACGATAGTAGCTACGACAACATTGGGAGTGAGGAACCAATCCTCGAGCGTCAGGGTGCACCGTTTGCCATCAACCTATAGCTTTCCGACAAATAAGAAGCACGAAAAAATTCAACAAAGGTACCTCAGGAAGAAGAAATTACAAAAGTAAACTTAAGGAGTGGGAAAGTATTACCCCTGAGAACAGCTCTAGTGGACAAAGGAAAATAGATAATAACTCAAGAAAAACCACTTTCACCAGTGGAAGAACCACACAACCAAGAGAAAATTAGAGGATCATACAATGTGGATTATAATGTGCTTGTGGATTATAATGTGCTAGCTACCCGATTAAGCATCCTAAGGAAGTGGCTGGTTTGATTAGGCATCTACGAAGTTCAGATCCTGTCAAAGAATATGAGAGAAGCTCTGGTTACAGCCTTGCTTGACCAAGAGATTTGCTTAACTCAGTTGGCCAGAACACCCTCAGATGAAGTTTGTTCGTTGAAAGAAAAGCCTGGGGTAACCTTCACAGATGAAGATTTGTTGCTTGGTACCACCAACCACAATCGACCACTCTACATCTCCATCAACATTGGCAGATTCTTGTTATCCAGAGTTCTGATATATCCAAGAGCATCTCTCAACATGATGAGCATACGAACATTGGCCTATTTGGACATCAAAGCCCAAGAGCTGACGACCGATAAAATAATACTAAGAGGATTTAACCAAAAAGGAGAAAGAGTCTTTGGATCGATCACATTATTTATGAAGGTTGGAGAACTAGCACAACCGCTAAATATCATATCATCGATGCCGAGACCTCTTTTAACGCTCTACTTGGTCGACCGTGGATTCATGAACACAATATGGTTCCGTCATCTCTACATCCTGCATCAAGGGAGATCTAAAACCATTTTCAGTTCATGAAGGTGGTATTCATGAAGATGCCGCATACAACGCACCTTTAAAGAAAACTGTCTTCTCTCATAAAATTGCAACAAACAAAAGTGAAGATTCAGAAGAATCACAAAGAGGAAGCCATTAAAATCTGCTTTAGCTATCTTCCACCTTTCTCTTACAACAAGTTAGTGGGGGTTCTTTTAGTTCGTGCACCTGAGGTCAACGCCGGGGACGTGGACGAGCAAGAACCAATTTAATCATTGAACGGACTAGGCCAATCATCCATATTGCTGATGAAGACAACTCCAAAGATGAAATAATGATGACAAAATAGAGGAAATCTCAGAACGAGATATCCTTAGAAGATGCAGAGAAAAGTGAATATGAGATGATGTATGATCGGATAAACCACTATGTGAATGTTATGACCCTTACTCTGATCCTCCCTCAAAAGGTCGAGAGTTTAGAGGTCAAGGAAGTCCGTAGTGTTGGTTCAAAGCTGATCGAGTTTTATCATGCTTCTATCTCTACTAATCTTGAAAATCATGTAAATTTGGATGATGATCCTAATGAATTAATGGAATTACCTTTTGATGTACAAAAGTTAATTCAACAAAAGTTAATTCAACAGGGATATTTACCAAAATAAATGCCAAAGGATAAAGTACAACTTTTTGAAAAATTATGGAGTGTTAAAAGTCAAACTCCCAACTCAAAAGAGGGTCTCAAATTTGGTACAGTTGGACCAGTCGATGATTCAGAATTTTGCCCAGGGACCAGTCGATGATTCAGAATTTTGCATGGATGTTACTAGTGAATCAGGAGAGGATTGCCTTAATATAGAGGATGACTCTATTGATCAGCTAATAAAAAATGCTCCGCCAGAATTGAAGGAGGAAATTAAATCAATGGTTGATGAGTTAAAGGAAATCAACCTTGGGACTGAAAAACAACCTTGACCTACATTTATAAGTTCTTTACTCAAAGATGAAGAATCTCTACAGTTGATAAAATTTTTAACTGAATTCAAAGATTGCTTCGCATGGAGTTATGATGAAATGTCAGGATTGTCAGCAAAAGTTGCAGTTCATAAACTTGGGGTAGACAAAGATATGACCCCAGTAAAACAAGCTCTCAGAAGAATGCGCCTCAAAATAGAGCAGCAAGTCATTGCCGACATAAAGAAATTAATAGACGCTAACTTTGTAAAAGAAGAACAATACCCCTCATGGTTAGCTAACATTGTACCTATCAAGAAGAAAAATGGAAAACTACGCGTTTGTGTTGACTTCAGAGATTTGAACAAAGCGTGACCAAAAGATGAGTTTCCCCTACCAATACCAGAAATGATGGTGGATATTGCTTCAACACACAAATTTTTTTCCTTTATGGATAGATCGTTGGGGTACAACCAAATCAAGATGGCTCCCGAAGATGCAGCACTTACAACCTTCAGAACACCAATTGGAATTTTCTACTACATAGTGATGTCGTTCAGCCTAAAGAGCACTGGAGCAACATATCAACGTGCAATGAAAAGATTTTTTATGACCTCATTCATAGGCAAGTGGAATGCTACATGGATGATTTGGTCATAAAGACTAAGTGAAAGATAGACCATTTATACGATTTGAGGATCGTGTTCGATAGGTTTCGACGATACAAACTTAAAATGAATCCCTTAAAGTGCACCTTTGGTGTTACCTCTGGGAAGTTTCTAGGATTCGTTGTCCGTCATCAAGGAATCAAGATCAACCCTGATAAGATTAAAGCTAACTTGAAAATGCCTCCTCCTAAAACATTGAAAGAACTACGTTCCTTCTATGGGAAGTTGGCATATCTGAGACGTTTCATTTCCAATCTCTCAGGTAGGTGTCAGCCCTTCTTGGTATTAATTAAAAAGAACACAAAATTTGTTTGGGAAGAGAAATGCCAGCGGGCCTTTGAGGACGTTAGACAATACTTAATGACACCTCCTGTTTTAGCAGCCCCTATCCCAGGAAAACTTTTGATACTTTATACCGTGGCCTTAGACGACTCCATTGGAGCCCTACTAGCCCAAACCAACGATGAGGGCAAAGAAAATGCTCTCTACTACTTGAGTCATCGTCTGATACCGACGAAATTAAGGTATTCATCTATCGAGAAGAATTGTCTAGCTTTAATTTTTGCTGCCCAAAAGCTTAGACATTACATGATCTCTCATAGGATTACCCTAATTTCAAAAGTTAACCCGTTGTAATAGTTGATGACCTGACCAACACTCTCCGGACTTCTAGCAAGATGATCTTATTACAATTTGATATAACTTTTGTTCCATTCCGTGCTATCAAGGGATAAATTCTAGCACTTTCTCGCTGCACGCCCACTGCCAGCTGGGTCCCCTCTCAACGATGAGTTACCAAACAAATACTACAAATGGAATTCTCATGGAATTCTCCAGTGTGCAATGATGGGAGATGTACTTCAATAGTGCTTCATCAAACAGGAAAGACAAAGGATCAGGTATGGTCATACCAAGAAAAGTAGGGATTAGTTTGATCTTTATCATGCTAGATAAGGGTATGTTGAGGTTCTCATACCACTTGACGGAGCCATGTACCAACAACGAAATAGAATATGAAGCTCTAATCGCCAGATTAGAATTGATAATTTCAATGGATATAACAGATATTGCCATCTATGGTGACTCTCAGCAAGTTGCCGGACAAAACAAGATTCTGAAACCAAGATTAGTGAAATACCATCAGTACATGATGAAACTGTTGGAACAGATTGCCTATGTGACTTTCTACCAGATTCCCAGGGGAGATAACGCCCATGCCAACGCTCTAAAAAAACTCGCTATAGAGCTGGCGTGTCCCCCAGAGGATTTCATTAAAATCACCGTACAAGGAAGACAAGTTATGTCTCAAATAAACCTCGACAATCTATACAAGCTCGGAAAAGAAGAAGCGCTTAATGCAATTGCTGATATCAATGAAGATTGGTGCAAGCCATTAATATAATTTTTGCATTTTGGAAAGCTTCCAGAGGACAAGTCTGAGGCACATCAACTTACAAAAAGGGTTATGTCTTACGCTCTAGTAGGTGACGTCCTCTACAGGAGATCATTCGACCAGATGTGGCTGAGGTGTCTATGCAAAGCTGATGCACAAAATATTATTAAAGAAGTACATGTTGGATTACGTGGCGCTCACCAGTTAGGGCTAAAGATGAAACGGAAAATTAAAAGGCTCAGATATTATTGGCCAGCAATGATGTCCGACTGCATGGATACAACCATAATATGTCACCAGTGCCAGTACATAAGGCGATCTTGCACCAACCTTTGACTGTGCTACACCCAACCGTCGCCTCGTGACCATTCGAGTGTTGGGACACGAACATAATATGTCCGATAGAACCTCCGTCTTCCAACAGACATAGGTTTATACTTGCCGCTATAGATTATTTCTCCAAATGGGCAGAGGCAGTACCGTTACGAGAGGTTACGACACAACACGTTTTCTTCAGTTCTTCAAAAGCCTAGTCGTCTACCGTTTCAGAGTACCGCGAAGAATAATTTCCGACAATGGGACAGCCTTAAAAAGCATCAAAATCAACAATTTCTTCAAAAGACGTGAGATAGTTTGGAGATACTCTACAACTTACTATCCTAGAGCAAATGGATTGGCTGAAACCTTCAACAAAACACTGGTACAGATTTTGAAGAAAATATTGGATGAAAGTAAAAGGGATTGACACAACAAATTGCTAGAAGTTTTGTGGGCCTACCGGATGACTTTTATAACTCCCACTCAGTGTACACCTTACATGCTTGTGTACAAAATTGCTAGAAGTTTTGTGGGCCTATCGGATGACTTTTATAACTCCCACTCATTGTACACCTTACATGCTCGTGTACGGTTCCGAGGCTGTGCTACCATTAGAAGTTTAGATGCCATCTTTTAGAGTTGCAGTCGCCAGCCAACTCATAACAGAAGAAAGTGCGAAGCTCAGACTTGAAGAACTTGAGAGACTTGAAGGAAAACAACTTGAAGCATAACAACATTTGGAACTTTACCAAACAAAGACGATACAAGCTCATGGCAAACTGGTCCACCTAAAGACATTCAAAGTTGGTGACCTCGTCCTCATGCTCAAAAAAGCTATTCTTGCACGCCGCAAGATAGGTGGAAAATTTGAGCCAACTTGGGAGGGACCATTTGTACTTTGAAAAGGTCTACGTAGGAGGAGCCTACCAATTAGTAGACTTTCAGGGTGAAAGACCAATGCTACCAATCAACGGACGATACCTGAAAACATACTATGCAACCTGATGTTGCTTGCCGCCACTTGATTTGAAATTTTGAAATTTTGACTGTTTTGGGGTTATATATGTGGCCAAACATCTGTGACTGGGTCCAAAATTTTTGTAAGAAAATTAACCTCAATATAATGAAAAATTTTGAAAAGAACTACACTTCAAATTCTCTTCTTTTGAACTTAATATTCTACTAAATTAAACAAAATTCACACATAAATAAAGTATCTCTTCACCAAAATAAACTATAATTTCCTTTAATAAATACTTTACAGTTTCCGCCCACTGACATTTTCTCTATCATCAGGCTTGAGGCTGATCTTCGCCTTTAAAGATGGCTGGAATCTCACGCTAAATGAAGAAATGGCACCGCGGGGCGGCACTATAGATTTTGACATGGAATTTAACTAAGTCAGTATGGATTATGAGGGGCCTTTAATGAATGTCGTCAGTCGACGGAAAAATGAAGGGTTGCCCTCACTGCTAAGGTTGACCACCAAAGACAGTGCGTCACTGAAAGGAAAAAAAAATGTGATGGTACAACAGGACCCAATGGACGGGCCCAGCCATCTACCATCCATGATTGCTACGCCAACTGGGGGCGTGGTTGCTGCTGATAATGAAAGATTGCCAAACACTCTGCTATGAAGAACACATCGCAGAAATGCTAGCCGCCGGAAGCAGAGGGCTTTCTTACAAGAGGAGAAACGACGCCAAAAAGAGGTAGAAAAATTACTCACCCGTATTCCTAAGGGGAACATTTATGATCCAGGCATGAGAGAAACTTCTTCAAGCTTGCCTGCCACAGATGATGAATCCAAGTTTGTTACAAGTTTGTTACAGAGTTTGTTACAGAGCCAAAAATACCACTAGCTTCAGATGTTCTGTGCATAGGTTACCCTACTTGCAATGCTGAAATACCTGCACGTTCGTCGGCTATGAGGGCATTCGTGGAATGCCCGGAATGCAATGTTTCACACCTACAACACTACAATACCGTAGAGGATTATGCCTCTACAGATGATGGATCTTAGACTGCTGATTACCTGATAGAGGCAGAGCCATTTGTCCTAATGGATACAGAGCCATATGTTCTGAGGGGTACAGGGCCATACGTCCCGTCAGACACAAAATCATACATTTCGTTAGAGCTAGAGTCAGCTCCAGCTTGGGTTCCCGCCACTGTTGAAACAAGGGAACTTCCTCGACAGCCTCCAATCATAAGCATAATAAAATATTACAGAATAAGCAAAGTGAATAAAAAAAATTTTGAATTCTATGAAGAGTTACAAAAGAGGTTCATCAACATACTAGAAGGATTGTAATTATACACCAGGGTCTTCTTAGAGAGTGATGAAAAAAATATTCTTGACTGCATTTTTGACCTAAGGGACAGAGGTCAAGCAGGCCTACTCATGGAAAGGACCTATTCTGAGCCGAGGAAATGGATGTAAGGAAAAGGGAGAAATACTATCCAGTGTGGCTGTTGCTACAACTTTACAAATGGGAATCCGCCTGTCATTCTTAGACATGATCTGGTGGATCCACTACCACCAATGATAAAGTGAATGATTAAAAGAATTGTCAGGTGGAGTATACTGCCCGCTAACTGCATCTTAACAATTGCATTATCAACATCTATGATGAGGGTGATTGCATTCCTCCACTTATAGACCACCATGACTTCGTGAGACCTTTCTGCATGGTCTCATTCATGAGTAAAAGAAACATCTTATTTAGGAAAGAAATTGACATCATTGGCTCTGGTGAATTCAGAGGAGATGTGGAAATTACACTACCTGTTAGTTCGGTGCTAGTTCTTAAAGGGAATGGAGCGGAGGTCGCCAAGCACAATATTCCAGGAGTACGACACTGTAGGGTGTCTGTGACCTTCCGACGGATGGATGACAGCAAAATACCGTATGGATTTCAGCCAGATCCAAAACTGGCGGAGCTGCTACCATACGAGCTATTAGAGGGTTGTACCTCTAAGTACATCCAAAGGGAACTCTTTCTTGGAGCATGACTTAGAAGGTCTGCTTGATCAGGAGCTTGTCACAACAGGAACAGATGGTCAAAGGATTTTTTTTTCGCTTTACTACATTATAACAAATATGATATATATCAGAGATACTCAGCCAATGATATGTACTTGGCGTGAGATTTTTTGGATGTACTTTGATGCAGTTAGCATATTGTACTTCATATTGTACTTACATTTTGTATTTTTTGAGGCGTTAGCCTACACTTGACCCGTAACATTTATTGGAGCAGATTAATGAAGTTTCTTCAGAAATTTGTCTGTTTATTCAATTGTCCCAATTGTGCGATGGATAAAAGCCACAGACCATATGTTGGTTCAAAATTATAATGAACAAAGAACGAAATAACAAAATTTGACAATAATAAAAAAAATAATAAAATAAAATAACCAACAAACAAACAACAAAAAAAATCTCTTTTGAAAAAATTAACCAACTAAAATAAAAGTTTTGAAAACATATTTTGAAAATTAAACATGATAAAAACAATAAGAAAAGAAAATAAATCTGTTGAGTTGATTCTATCGATTTCGAGGTCTCTTACTCTCTGCTCGAGCAACACAACTATCTTTGTCTGCACTAATTCTCTTAACATCCCCGCAGAGGTTCACGTTCTGCACAAAACCTCATAAAATTAAACAAATCTTCTTCAAAAATGTCAACATTTTTGCATGACACGTATCTTTGGATTCAACATCACCAATTCTCATTTTCGAATCAGTCCTTAACTTCTGATTCACTCCTTTGAGGTCGGTCCTTACCTTCCGACACTCTCTTTTGTAGATTTATCCTTAACTTTCAATTCTCATTTTAGAATTAGTCCTTAATTTATGTTTCTCTCTTTTTTAGGTCAGTCCTTAACTTCCGACTCTCTTCTTGAGATTGATCCTTAACTTTCAATTCTCATTTTTGAATCAGTCCCTAACTTCTAATTCATTCTTTTGAGGTCTGTCCTTAACTTCTAACTCTCTTCCTGAGATTGATCATCAACTTTTAATTCTCATTTTAGAATCAGTCCTTAACTTCTGATTTGCTCTTCTCGGGGTCAGTCCTTAACTGTCGACTCTCTTTCTGAGATTGATCCTTAACTTTCAATTCTCATTTTTGAATCAGTCCTTAACTTCTGATTCACTCCTTTGAGGTCGGTCCTTACCTTCCGACACTCTCTTTTGAGATTGATGATTAACTTTCAATTCTTATTTTTGAATCAGTCCTTAACTTCTGATTCCTTTCCCTTTGAGGTCGGTCCTCAAGTTCCGACACTCTCTTTTGAGATTGATCTTTAACTTTGAATTCTTATTTTTGAATTAGTCCTTAATTTTTTATTCACTCTTTTCTAGGTCGGTCCTTACCTTCCGACACTCTCTTCCTGAGATTGATCGTCAACTTTCAATTTTCATTTTAGAATCAGTCCTTAACTTCTGATTCGCTCTTTTTGAGGTCGGTCCTTAACTTCTGACTCTCTTCCTGAGATTGATCCTTAAC
>NW_018252441.1:29333-37418 GCF_001263595.1 Phalaenopsis equestris
CTTAACTTCTGATTCACTCCTTTGAGGTCGGTCCTTACCTTCTGACACTCTCTTTTGAGATTGATCATTAACTTTCAATTCTCATTTTTGAATCAGTCCTTAACTTCTGATTCCTTTCCCTTTGAGGTCGGTCCTCACCTTCCGACACTGTCTTTTGAGATTGATCCATAACTTTCAATTCTCATTTTTGAATCAATCCTTAACTTCTAATTCACTCCTTTATGGTCTGTCCTCACCTTCTGACACTCACTTTTGAGATTTTCCGACACTCTCTTTTGAGATTTATCCTTAACTTTCAATTCTCATTTTTGAATCAGTCCTTAACTTTTAATTTCCTTTTTTTAAGGTTGGTCCTTTACTTCCGACTCTCTTCTTTTGAGATTGATCCTTAACTTTTAATTCTCATTTTTGAATCAGTCCTTAACTTTTAATTCACTCTTTTCGAGGTCGGTCCTTACCTTCCGACACTCTCTTCCTGAGATTGATCATCAACTTTCAATTCTCATTTTAGAATCAGTCCTTAACTTCTGATTTTCTCTTTTTGAGGTCGGTCCTTAACTTCCGACTCTCTTCCTGAGATTGATCCTTAACTTTCAATTCTCATTTTTGAAACACTCCTTAACGTCTGATTCACTCCTTTCAGGTTGGTCCTTACATTCCGACACTCTCTTTTGAGATTGATCATTAACTTTCAATTTTCATTTTTGAATCAGTCCTTAACTTATGACTTCTTTCCCTTTGAGGTCGGTCCTATCCTTCCGACACTCTCTTTTGAGAATGATCCTTAACTTTCAATTCTCATTTTTGAATCAATCCTTAACTTCTGATTCACTCTTTTTGAGGTCGGTCCTTACCTTCCGACTCTCTCTTTTGAGATTGATCTTTAACTTTCAATTCTCATTTTTAAATCAGTTCTTAACTTCTGATTTCCTCCCTTTGAGGTCTGTCCTTAACTTCTGACTCTCTTCTTTTGAGATTGATCCTTAACTTTCAATTCTCATTTTTGAATTAGTCCTTAACTTCTGATTCACTCCTTTGAGTCCTTACCTTTTGACACACTCTTTTGAGATTGATCCTTAACTTTCAATTCTCTTTTTTGAATAAGTCCTTAACTTTTGATTTCCTCTTTTGGAGGTCGGTCTGTAACTTTTGACTCTCTCCTTTTGAGATTGATCCTTAACTTTCAATTCTGATTTTTGAATCAATCCTTAACTTTTGATTCACGCTTCTCGAGGTCGGTCCTTACCTTCCTACACTCTCTTTTGAGATTGATTATTAACTTTCAATTCTCATTTTGGAATCAGTCCTTAACTTCTAATTCACTCTTTTCGTGGTCGGTCCTTATCTTCCGACACTCTCTTCCTGAGATTGATCATCAACTGCTTCTCGAGGTCGGTCCTTACCTTCCTACACTCTCTTTTGAGATTGATTATTAACTTTCAATTCTCATTTTGGAATCAGTCCTTAACTTCTAATTCACTCTTTTCGGGGTCGGTCCTTATCTTCCGACACTCTCTTCCTGAGATTGATCATCAACTTTCAATTCTCATTTTAGAATCAGTCCTTAACTTCTGATTCGCTCTTTTTGAGGTAGGTTCTTAACTTCCGACTCTCTTCTTAAAATTGATCATTAACTTTCAATTCTCATTTTTGGAGGTTGATACCTAAATTTTGAATCTCTTCTCGGAATTGATACCTAAATTTCAAATCTCAATTGCTCTTTTGAGATTGATCATTAACTTTTAATTCTTATTTTTTAATCAGTCCCTTGAATCAGTCCTTAACTTTTGATTCATTTCCCTTCGAGGTCGGTCCTTAACTTCCAACTCTCTCTTTTAAGATTGATCCTTAACTTTCAATTCTCATTTTAAAATCAATCCATAACTTCTTATTCCTTTCCCTTTGAGTTCACTCCTTAACTTCCGACTCTCTCTCAAGATTGATTTTTAAATTTCAATTCTTATTTTGCAATCAGTCATTAACTTCTGATTCACCCTTTTTGAGGTCGGTCCTTAACTTCCGTCTAGCTTTTGAGATTGATCATTAACTTTCAATTCTCATTTTAGAATCAGTCCTTAACTTCTGATTCACTCTCTTAGAGGTCGGTCCTTAACTTTCGACTCTCTTTTAAAATTGATCATTAAATTTCAATTCTCATTTTGCAATCACTCGTTAACTTCTAATTCACTCTTTTCAAAGTCGTTCCTTAACTTCCGACTCTCTTTTGAGATTGATCATTAACTTTCAATTATCATTTTAGAATCAGTCCTTAACTTCTGATTCATTCTTTTCGAGGTCGGTCCTTAACTTCCGACTCTCTTTTGAAATTGATCATTAAAATTCAATTCTCATTTTAGAATCAGTCCTTAACTTCTGATTCACTCTTTTCGAGGTCGGTTCTTAACTTCCAACTCTCTTTTGAGATTGATCATTAAATTTCAATTCTCCTTTTAGAATAAGTCCTTAACTTCTGATTCACTCTTTTCGAGGTCTATCCTTAAACCTTACCTTCCGACACTCTCTTTTGAGATTGATCCTTAACCTTCAATTCTCATTTTTGAATCAGTCCTTAACTTCTGATTCACTCTTTTAAGGTCGGTCCTTAACTTTTGACTCTCTTCCTGAGAATGATCCTCAACTTTCGATTCTCATTTTAGAATCAGTTCTTAACTTTTGATTCTCTTTTTTCGAGGTTGGCCCTTAACTTCCGACTCTCTTCCTGAAATTGATCATTAAATTTCAATTCTCTTTCTAGAATCAGTCCTTTTCTAGAATCAGTGCTTAACTTTTGATTCCTCTCTTCTTTTGAGTTCGGTCCCTAACTTTCAACCCTCTTTTGAAATTAATACCTAAACTTCAATTCCCACTTCGGGGTCAGCACTTATATACTGATTCCCATCCTCTATGGACACTTGAAATTTGATAACTCAAAACCAACTCTCCAATCTCCAGTGAGAGTCTATACATCTTGATTTCGATCAAATATTTGTCTGCTAATTCCCTAGAGGAAACAAATAACACACATAATTCTACACACCTTTTGTGTCTGTTGACTTAGGAGTCTGTATTGGTTTTGTTGATCTCGTCGGTCAATGCCAATACGCGCGGTGTGCTTGCCCAGTACACCACATACACCGGGGGTCCATTTGTTGACCTCAATTTTGGTTGAGGTCTAGTTCTTCCTCTTCAGTAGCCTAGGGTCTAGCCGTAGGACTTTCTTGTTGACTATTCCTAGAGAACAGGAAAGGATCCCTCACTTCACCATTAAAAATTCCAAACTCCTCTTTACTCAACTTGAAGCTCTACATATTGGTCCTAACCTCTAGCACTTAGTAGGTGGGGTCATTATAAGGGAGCTCAAGGAGAGTTCCCATATGACTGTTTGACCTTAGGGTTGACCCTAGGTGTTGGTCTAGAGCTAAGGCACTCTCTACAATCACCTCACTCACAATCACTCAGTACCCTAAACCCAAAATTTTCTTGCTTAATCGTTTGGGAGACTCTTGTAGATGGTCTCCTAAACCCACTGGCCCAAGGCTAAGGTTTAGCTAAGACTAGTACATAGAGGACCCAAATGGGGTTTCCATTGGTCCATGGCTACCCAACTTGGCCTTGTGCCCCTAAACTCCCCCAAATTACCTAAATACCCTTGAAACCCTAAGTTTGGCCAAAATTCCTAAATTTACCCAAAATACCCAAAATCACCAAAAATTGCCAAATTACTAAAATACCCCTCCTTAGCCCAAAATTTCAAAAATTCCCAAAACCTTCCAAAATTTCCTAATTTCATATTTCTCAACTACAACATGATCCAATTTGGCCAATTTGACCATTTTTGTCCAAAACCCCCAAAGTACCCTTAAAAGGCACAATCTCCCCAAATCCACCTCAAATGTCCATCAAATTGGTCCCAATTTCCCCCATTTTCAATCCTAAACTTAAATTCACCTTTCATATGACTAATTTAAATCAAATTCAAACTCAATTGGCCCATGCTTTGAGCCCAATTTTGATCTAGGTCAAACCCCCAATTTTGGAACGGTCCAATTTTGGCCACATGACCTAATCTCACCCAATTAAACCCATAGCCCACTTAATTTGCCACAATAATTTGCCACAATTTATGTCACTTAATTTGCCACAATTTATGTTGAAAACTCTTCATAACATTCCTAAACATAAAAATTGACCTTCAATTTGCTTTGGTGAAGCCTCAATTTCATTGAATTTCAACCTAAGTCAAAAGCCCCAAAATTTGCCCTAAATTGGCTATGCCTCCAAATTTCACCAAATTGATTGCCTTAGCCCCAAAATTTCCACTCCATTCCTAAATGAAAAATCTTCATAACATCTCCCTTGATAATTTGGACCATTCAATTGAGCTAAATTCCAAGCCTAGCTCAACTAAAACCCAATCCTAGCCCAATATGTCCAAAATGAGCAAAAATCCAAAATCCTTCAAATTGACCCCCCAATTGAACTAAAAATTCTTTCAATCCTTCACCAAAAATGTTCATTAAAATCATCTACATAAAATGCTTCAATAAATTAGGCCAATTAACATGGCTAGCATAGCCCAAACCCAAGATTTGGGCATTTGCACCCACTTGGACCCATGCACTAACAAATTGGTCAAGGCAAAGCCACCACAACCAAATTTTTAACCTTATTGACCAAGTTAAACCCCATGGAACCACCCAAATGAGCCATGGACGATGGAATTCCCAAATCAAGGGATTTGATTCCATATTTGCTTAAGCCAAAGATATTTTTGCCAAAACTAAACACCAACACATTTAATTGCTTTGACATATTCCCCTGACTCACCTGACCTCCTCGCCACCTCCCATGGCCTGGCCGGCCAGCCTAGTGGCCAGAAAATGTCAAAATTGAGAGCTGCCCCCATGGAATCAAAACCAATTCAAATCTAGAGGCCACCTCATCTAAATTAAATTTAAGAGCCTCTCTGCCCTCCACATAAGCAAGCATTTTCACCCCCCAATTGGCCATCACAGCCACCCTAAAGCCCATTTTATAAAAACCTCACTTCCACTGCCATGGAAGTAGTGCTCAAAATTTCTTAAGGATACCCTCTGAAATTACTCCCTGAGCTTCCTTGAGACCTCCACAGTGCAACCTAACCACCACATTGCCCTAAATCCCTTTGCTAGAGTTCAATTTTTGAGCTCAAAACCTTGCCGGACACAGGAAAGAGCTCTCCACACTTCTACACTCCGTGAAAAATAAATTAAACTCACCCACATCATCACCACAGTGAAAGAAGGAGAAGCCCCATCAAATCCTCCTCATAAAGAGCCCTTAACATAACTCTAAACCAACACTTGAAATCGAACTTGGTCGAATTTGGGTCTATACCTTTCACCACGGGTCTAGACCTTCATCATGACCAGAGGCTCAATCCCTAGCCTCTTTGGACCTCCATAAACGTGTCGAGCACCTCTGATTGAAGCTTCCCTTCTCATAGCAAAGGTATTGAAGTCCCCCTCCTCCCTAGCCTCTTTTGATTCTCCATTTGATTAGGCTTAATTTAATGGCTTGATTACTGTATGGATGTGTTCGTCACACATAGACGAGACATTTAGGACAAACCAGACTTAATTTTGTTAATAAATGAGAGAGATCTTAAGCTTTGAAAATGGATGATTCCCGAGCTAAGGCATTGGGGACGATGACGGGGAGCCGTCCGATCGCGCCTTTATCTCATCAAAGGACGAGATCTAGCCGGACAACGCCTTCATACATGAACCGCAAGCTGATTCAGCGCTGAGGTGGATGGCACCGTCAAATGGGAGTGCGCCGTGTGGAGCTTCAGAGCCGCCGTAGGTTGACGCAGTGCCGCACATTTAAATAGATAAATAGGCTATTTTTTTATTTAAATAAATATCCCTAACTTTAAAAATCCATATCTTGGTGTAAAAAAATCACAAAAATAAAATAAAAATACCCTCTAACTCAGTGATAGAGGAGAACAATGTGGAAATAATTTGAAGTTTGTTTGATGCATATTTTATTTTTAATTAATTAAATATGGTTTTAAGCCTTTTAATTTTCCATGCATATAGACATGTCATCATGGCTTGAAATTTTGGCATGTTGTAGCCTCTGTCATGATGAACATTCCCTGATTTGAACATTCCCTGAGTTTTCTAAGGTCAAAGGATATCTCTAGACAGAGATTCATATTTTCCAAGTTTATGTCTAATATTTATATAAATTAATCATAATATATAGCATGCTACTTAGAAAATTTCAAGAAAATTTTGGAAGGTTTTCCATGACTAGAGAACCATTTGGAAAATATTTCATGGGATAAGTCATTAAGAATGCACTTAATTTCCACCAACCCTAAAACACAAAGAAAATTAATTTTGGGAAACACAAACATCTAAATGACTTAATTTTTAATCTCCACTATGATTTAAAGTTTAGAGAACCCTCCATAAAAATTTCAAAACATTTGGAGCTCATTTTATAACTCAAATTGATTTTTCAAGTTAAATGAAATTTTTGGTACTAAAATGATTTTTAACAACTAAAATATATCTAAAAAAAATTATAAAAATTTGTTTTGGAAGTTCTCTGTGATCAGGGGAATTTTTAAAAAATAAATTTGAAATTAAAATAAAAATTCTATTTTCAAGACCATTTTTAATATTTAAATAATTAAAAAATGATAAAAATCACAAAAATAATAAAATTCATTGAAATGTTCTAAACTGTTTCCTAAGAACTTAGGAATAATTAGAATATTTTTCCTAATTTTCTAATTGAAGATACTGAATATTGAAGTTTAAAATAATTATTAAAGGCTAAAAATGGATTTTCACTAAAATAATTCTAACAATTCAAAATAAAAATAAAAAAAAATGTCAAATTATAAAAAAAAATGTGAAATTTGTTTCTTTTGTTTCTCTATTTTCCTTGACCTAAAAAATATTTAATAAAAATATAAAACTTAATTTTCCATATTCAAAATATTTTGTAATTAATAAATACCCCATAAATTAAAATAATTATTAAAATTCAAATATAATTCAATAAATCATGAAATTTGGACCCAATGCTTCTTTATTCTAACCCTACCTCCAGTAAAAATTTCAAGGTATTAATCTTTGTCTTGGTCAAGTTATGAAATTTTCTTTGAAAAATCCTATTTTTGCATAAATATGTAAATTAAGTTAAGTTTTGAAAATCACATTTTCTCCTCTCATGTCTTAATTGAACCATGGGTGAGGTGGGATAAAAATTCTAAAGTCATTTGGATTGAATTTGACAAATTAGGAAGTAACAAAGCCTTAGGGGCAAAAGTGTAATTTTGGAAAATTAGCCTTAATTAACATTTAAGCTTAATTCATGGAGGGAAAAGGGTAATCTATGATTTTAACTAACTTATTTGGATGATTGAAACACAAGGGTATTAATTGGTAGAAACCAACCTCACTCTTTCATAATTAAAGGATAAATTTGTAATTTCCATAAATTATTAAAATTTGGAAGTCTACTTAACTAAATGATCCTAGACTTAGGGGTATGGATAACTGAAAAATTTAATGCACCTATTTGATGTTCAAATGACATTTAAGTGTTTTGAAAATGAATAATTTTTATCACTTAAAAAATTCAACTTCTTTCAAAATAACCAAGGCATCTACCTTGGTCTAAAGGGCTTAGTGGTGATTTAAGCTGAAATCAAATTTGATTAAAAAAGAATTAAAAGAATGAATATAAAGTAAACACCTTTGAACACCACAAGCCCAAGTTAGAACTCAAATTGGCTGTGTTTCAATAACGCCAACTTGCTCACCTTTAATGATCTTCTACCACATAACTTCCAAATTAAATGGCAAATGATAATTACCTTACTAATTGAAACATCAATATTCACTGAGCATTAAAGGTATTCATAGGATGAATTATTAAGCAACATACTAATTTTAAATGAGCTCGAGGCATTTCACCAGGTAGGGAGAGGGAAGCATGGACCTGCTTCTTCCTCTAGACCTGTTGGATACCTCAGAGGTCTACTAAATTAATATGTTTTGTTAATATGTTTTGCTTAACAAA
>NW_018252441.1:37485-39866 GCF_001263595.1 Phalaenopsis equestris
AGGTAGGTCACTAAAACCTTACTTTTTAAATTTTTCTTCATCATTAAAAATTTTACTTTTACAACATGCATTTTGAGTTTCAAGTGGTGGAACGAGAAGACTCGAGAAAACTCGCCCGGTACGTTTTATTGTTTACAACATTGTCTTTTCTTAAGATTTCCACATTGTGCTTACTTACCTGTATGTATGAACAAAACACAAACTTGCATGCTAAACAAAAATGTCACCCTGCAAGATAACTATAACTGTCCGGATAGCCACATAACCAAAACCAAAATCAAAACTAAAATCAATCAAGATAAAAAATCACCTCCACAACATTTAAAATATAAATCAACTCAAAATTTAATCACAAACATCAAACTACAACTAAATTAAGACGTCTCTTTTGGATGATGGGGAATCCCTCGGAGGAGGTAACCTATGGTAGCTAACGAGGCTTCCCACAGTCTAAATGAAATTATGGAGCTCATTAAGTTGAGTTTAGTAAATTCATTTGGACTAAGTGATCCAATAGAAAATAGTGGGGCCGGAATGAGAGAACCGTAGGATCCTAACCGGTGTCGCTCTAATCAACTGTAATATCCCCGATAACATTTAAAGAACTTCAACCATAGAGCCGTCTGATTTGACATCATAACTTGACACCCTAGAAAACTTAAACTCACCACGACAAGGAGCTTGGAGCTAACATGGTGGACAGTACGACCATCTTCAATAGCAAAACCTGTCTTCCCCAGCTAAACCAATTTCCTTTCCTTAAAATTAAACAACAAAGTCATAGGATTTTGAGGTTGTCTGCTTATGCACTCAACAAACCTGAAGCCAAACCATATGAAAGACCGAGAAGTCACCAAGGTTCTCCTCCGAATCCATGGCATCCCTAGTTCTTCCTCCTTTGGATTCCAAAAATAAAATGCTCCAAATTTGAGCCAATCCCATTTCACACCTCTTTGTCTGATATCATTGAAAAATCTTATCCTTTTGAAATCCTTGGAGATAATATTTCCTAATTTTTATTGAGAGTTTTCTTTGATGTCTTCGGTCATTTAGGATGTAATTAACTATAGGAGCTTGTCCTTATAGGAAGCTCGTCCGAACATAAACCCTATTTATTTTTCATATTAAATAAGGGAAATTGTCGGCAAATGAAATGGTTTCGTCGACCAAATGGACGTCATACATTTCTTAGTTTATTTGCTTAAGCCTCATCCTCAAGTCTTGTGTTTATCCTTCTAAATAGATACATGGTTTGAGGTTTGGTTCTCTTTCCTTTAAACTATAAAAAATATGGGGTCAGTTTGATTTCATATTTTTCTAAAAATTAAAATGTCCTTCCAAAGAGGGCAACGAGATTTCGATTCAGGTGACCGACAGCTTCTTACGGGCAACTCCTCAAACTAAAATAGTATTGACAGGGAGCATGTAGATAATAACTTGTTCAGATCTGACAAAGAATACACTGCTAACCTGAATCTAGCTGAAATAACTGAAGAATAGGAGATCAAACAAGCCCTGAACACAATTGATAGTGCCAAAGCTGCTGGCCCTGATGGATTTATAGTAAACTTTTATAATAGTAAACTTTTACAAGAAAGCTTGGGAGGTGATTAAAGAGGATGTTATGAAGGCAATCCAACATTTCTTCAAGGGGCATCCACTGCCACAATATTTCAGTGCTGCTACCATAGAATTTTTACCTAAATCCTCTATGAAAGACAAGTGGAACCAGTTTAGAACAATTAGTTTAACCATTGTGATTAGCAAGATCATTAGCAAAATCTTAGTGAAGAGAATTCAACCTGTGCTACAGTTTCTGGTCAGCCAAAAACAAGCTGCTTTTATGAAGGGGAGAAGCATTAGTGATAATGTGTTGATTGCTCAAGAGCTACTTTGGACCTTGAGAAGCCTTGCAGGTGGGTAATATGATATATAAATTGGACTTAAAAAGGCTTATGATATGGTTAACTGAGAATTCATCATGGAAATTATGAGGGCTAGAGGATTCTCTTATGAGCTCTTATGAGTCATGTCTGATTATAAAAAGATGGTTAAAGGGCAATGCCAATTCTGTTTTCTTTGTTAATCAATGGAAAAACTCATGGGTTCGTTTAGGCAACTAGAGGGTTGAAACAAGGAGACCACCTCTCAATAGTCATTTTTATCCTGATCCTTGATTACTTGTCTAAGCTGATTGATAAACCAACCAACAAGAAGAGCCACTACATATATCATAACAAAGCTAAAGTTGATATTAATCATCTTATTTATGTTGATGATATCCTAGTTTTCTCTAGAGCCCATAAGTCTGCCATTAAACACCTACATGAGTGTGTCGGCGCTATTTTTGGGGTGGGGTTTGGCCGTGAGAAGCTGTGGGG
>NW_018252441.1:40020-41163 GCF_001263595.1 Phalaenopsis equestris
CTCGATCAAATAAACTAAAGAAAGTTATGACATCCATTTGGTCTGTGAAACCAATGTATTGGCTGGCAAATTCTCTTATTTAATATAACGAATTAAATAGGGTTTATATTATGCTGGGTTCGGGAAAAGCTTCCTATAAGGGCATGCCCCTATAGTTAATTACATCTTAGATAACTGAAGTTACCTAAGAATACTCTTGATAAAAATTAAGAAAAACTATCTTCAAGGAGTTCAAATGATAAGGACATCTCAAAGATATTGAACTAAGAAGTGTGAAGAGGGATTGGTTCAAATTTGGAAAATTTTATTTTAGAATCCAAAGGAGGAAACATTAGAGGATGTCACATATCCTGAGGAGAACCTCGTTTACTTCCCAACCTATCTTATAGTTTGGCTTCAATTTTGGTGAGAAGATATTAAATGTTTTATCTTGCCAATTATTATTATTTAGGGCTTACATTTGCATGACACAATCATATAAATAGCTTGAAATATATGAGGATTTATGTCACGACAAATGATAACCTCAGAACCTAAGACGAGTTAGAGCTTAAATTGCACGACATAATTATGCTAATGCCTAAGGATAAAGTTGAGGATTTATGTTGCACTAGGAGAACAACCTTAAAATTCTATGGCTTGTTGTTTAATTCTAAGGAAAGATGTGCTATTGTAGATTCTCATGCTGTTGTAGATTGTTGTTGTAGAAGACTGCCTACAAGTGTCGGCACTATTTTGGTTGAGGAGTTGCCCGTTGGAAGCTTTCGGTCACTAGAATCAAAATCTCGTAGCTCGCTTCGGAAGGATGTTTTAATTTACATATAGATTTAATTTTAGAAAAAGATGAAATCAAACAGACCCCATATTTTTTATATTTTAAATGAAAGAGTACTGTACCTCAAACCCTATATCTATCCCCAAGGATAAACATAAGACTTGAGGATGAGGCTCGATCAAAAAAACTGAGAAATATATGACATCATTTGGTCGACAAAACCCATTTATTTGCTGACAATTTTTCCTATTTATTATCAAAAATTAAATAGGGTTTATATTAAGTTGGGTACGAACAAGCTTCCTATAAGGGCAAGCCCCTTATTTTTTTTTAGTGATGTTTGTAATTAAATTTTGAGTTGTTTTATA
>NW_018252442.1:0-1820 GCF_001263595.1 Phalaenopsis equestris
ATTTGGTTCGACTTGGATCAATGTTGTTAACATGGGGTACGTTTCGTCGAGCCGGTCAGTTTGACTATAAGTTTACTGGAATCAAAGTTTTGAATGAATTTTTATCGAGGTTTGAATATTTATTTGCTAAATAAGCTGGAAAACTACAGTTCGCTTTTATTAAAAGATTGTCTCAGTTACTCAAATTTCAAATAAACTTCAAATCTCTTTAAATAAACTTTAAGAACCTTCAAATAAAACTTCAATTAATTAATTAACTTAAAAAATCTTTAACACTTTAACAGAATTTCATAAATCAACTTTAACAATCTTCAAAGAAACTTTAACAACCTTCAAATAACATGTAAAATAACAAACCTAGTTCAAAACAAAAATTATGTAACTCAAATCAATCAACTTAAAATCAAATCCGACAAACTCTGGTTTTTAGCTCAAGTGGATCAAACTAAATCAAACTCTATTCAAACAAATCGATCCTTGATCAAACCTTTTCACCTCAAATAATCAAACCCAATCAAACTATTCGAACTAAATCCAATATCTGAAATTAATAATCAACTTTTTTTCAACAAAAATCCTATATCTGAAATTAATAATCAACTTTTTTTCAACAAATTTATGATTCTGATCCTAAGATATACGTTTTTCTCAGAATTGGCTAACATTTTTTTCTCGGGCCTTTCTATGGCACAAAGTCATTGAACTATAAGCTCCAACCTTTACATTCTAAGAAAATCTTTCCAAACTCATATATCTATTTGATGTTTTGAAACATCAATTTTCAAGACACTTACCTTATAATATTATATGATATAAGTCAATACTTTAATCGAGAGTATTCTCGGGAGACACAAATCTGAAAATGTAATTAATTATAAGTGTTTGCCCTTAATAGGGGTGTCAGTCCTAACAAAAAAAAAATCCTATTTTACAACTATAAGGTAAGGAAAAAGCATTGGTTATGTTGACGCATAACTCTTAAAGATTTTTCTCATCCCAATGATTAGATTCATGTTAAGTTAATATTTATATCTCTTAGGGTAGTATATTATTCTTCAAATAACGCATCAATAGCCTTCATCTATACGGTGCAATCAACTAAATTGGGCTCAGCTGGTAGTTTTTCCCTCATTAACTTTTTCTTGTAATAATATTACATCACCCTTGTGTTTTTTATTTCATGTGTCTGGGTGTGAAATCTTCATGCAATGCTAAGATGATAAACTTTTATATCGTGTCGTCATAATTTTTTTAGTACGTAACAACTTTGATTATAAATTTAAGTTAGCACACTTTCTTCTTAATTGATTGTGTACAAAATTAGAAAAAAAAATGATATTGACATAAGATATTACAATTTTTTTTAGGTTGTCTAATTTTGAACTAGGTTACTAACCATATCAAAATTTTATCACAATGTCACTTAATTTATCATGCATACCTAAGGCGAAGAGTCCCTTCACATTACTTAGTAAGACAACCTTTTCGGGTTTGATATTCATGGAATTCACTTATAAATATGAATATATTGAATCCTGATTTATTTGTGAATCACACTCTAAAGAATAGAGCTCAAGAAACAAGAAAGAGATAAAGAGCTAGAGAGAGACACATAGAAGAGTCAACGGTAATGAATAATAAATTTTATTAATCTTGATGAAATTTCCCATTTTTTAGCTAAAATCATGTATATTATGAGTCTATCGCTCGACTGTTCTCTGACTCGTTCAGCTAAGCTTGCTTAGCTTCAACTCAATAGGGCCAGTATTATCGTCTAGACTTAGGGTCTGTTTGGGGCAGCTGTTGATTATTTATAATCT
>NW_018252442.1:1896-2373 GCF_001263595.1 Phalaenopsis equestris
ATAGCGTATTGGTAGTTAGGGTTGTCGAAATGACACTCCTGCCACTGTCTGGTAAAACTGTTTGGAACAGCTTATTCAGAATAGCTTATTGATAGTACATAAGCATATAGTGCAGAAGCATAAAATCATCACATACGAGTTTCAAAAGATAACAACCATTTCTCACACTCTCGTGAGTATCAGAAAAAATAAAGAAAGGATAAAAACAAATACAACTACAAGGAGAAATATTAAAATATTCAATTTCAAACTTTGATGACACCTATCCTCAGCTACACTATCAACCTAAGAAAACATTGTATTCTCATCACTGCTAGTAGTGTAACAGGTGGGAGTATTGACCCATCGAAAGAAACCGCATCGAGCTGAAACACCCCTACGACAACCGTAGAACTGTCTCCCACTGATATGAGCTGACACGACATAAGTAACAAAGCCGATAGTCCACAGTAACACAAAACAGCTCTGTCTGTCACT
>NW_018252442.1:2870-10038 GCF_001263595.1 Phalaenopsis equestris
AAATAGTATTTTCCTGTTATGGAAGATATTGTTATTTGCAGTAAATACCTATAACTTGTAATTTTATAAATCAAAACATAACTGAAGGTGGATGAGGAAAACCTTGCGATTTATTCCTCGTAACATAGGTGAAAACTCAACTATCAAGTGCACTCTCTTCCTAGCCCGCCATAACATATGTGAAACACATGTTGAAGTCACATGCCGCCATGACATTTTGAGTAGTCGATCCACTTCGACCAATGTAAGCTACCCTGTCCTGACTGAGTATTCATGCATCAACATGAGTACAGTCAATTGCACCTATGCAGTTCTGTTTGACAAAGTTAGGAAATATTTATATATTGTTATGAAAATTAAATAAAAGTAACATTACCTTAAAGTAAGGCATGTAACGGGGATCGACTGCGATTTGTTCTGGAGTACTAGCAAATGACAGATCATCTGGCCTGTTGATTTTAGCGGCTAAGCTAACAAGTATCTGTATGCCTTTGGAAAAATAACGGCTTATTATCTCCGATGAATGCTGAAATATCTCCATAACACCCCTTATTGATTCATTCGGTGACAGAATATATAACGTTATAGTCAATACCTCCCTTCTCGTCGTTCTCGAAGAACCTTGGAGTCTGTGATTGATGGATAACTCGTGCAAGAGATCCATAAAGATCGGTATTGTCATTCAGAATATGTTACTGAACCTAATAGGATGTCCAGAAAGCATTTCGCCAACCCATTTATCCCCAACGAAGCTGGAGGTCATTCGGGGTATACGAACACGGCTTGATCGGTAATACTCCAACAGTAATATGACAATAGTTGCAGCCCATGTCATTCTCTTACGACGTTCATGTTGTGGATCCATCCTAAAGGAAGAAATATATCAGTTATTTCATCATTTTTTTAATCAATACAGCGAGCGAGAAATAAATAACGAGAAAACTCAGCTAGTAGGAATAAAAAAAAAATTGAGCTCCACTAATATGCATTCAGGATTCAAATAAAAGTACATTTTAAATAAGAAACACAAATCCAAATAACAGATGAGTTCATGACTTTGAATAGTACATAATACATTGCTTGAAAACCAATAAAAACTCAATCATTAACAATACACGTAAATATTTGACTCGCAACTCTGGTTCCATTGCCATAAATATGTGTCTACGTGTTGGATCCTCAAGTTTTTTCATACATATTACATGAAAGTGCTTATCTGCTACAACTTCAGGGAAGGTTTTCAAAGTGTGAAACAATCGAAGATAGTGTTGTCAGGTGGAGTAGGCAGTGGCGCTCCAAAAGCATCTATGAGTCTGTCAAATGAGCTTCTCACAAAAGTATTATTTTCTTTCTTTTTTCTTCCTAGCTTGGGCCTTTTCATATGTGAGCTTGACTCCCTCATCTCCCTCCGGTTAACACTGTATATTTTTTCTTCAACTGCCACCGGCTCTGGTGTAAAATCATCGGGTATTCATGCAAACCCCGTCTCACTAGGGGTGAATGTTTGTTTTCCCGTTGCCACTACCCCCTTGAACATTATGTCAAGTTTCTCTTTAAAATCCAACTCAATTCCCTTTGCTTGTATTTTTTTGTTGTCGGCAGTGCCTATAACAGAAATTAAGGACACTCATGTAATTAAAAAAAATTTAATATACACAAGTTGAAAATGTAAGTCATGCCTCTAATTTCTCAGCCCACCATTCTTCTGATGCATCAATTGTCCGTTTAATTGGATCCCAGTCTGACCCGGTTGATCCACGTTTTAGCTCTTTCCAAATCTTTCATTCCTTTTTCAATTGATCTCATTTATTTTTAAACTTAAGCCAATCATAATCCCTTCCAATCAACTCTTTAAACCTTTTAGCTATATTCTGCCAACCTTCTTTGTTGAAGTACTTTGTTGGCATATTTCCCAAATCTATTTCTTTAATACAAAGATCGCAAAAAATATTGATTACTTCTTTATCCCACATAGCGGACAAATCCCCTTCTTTAGACATGTTGAAACTATAAGAAACACAAGTATTATGCTCAAGGAATCTCCTAAGCGTTGCATTTAACAATTTAAAATAGATCATACATTTGATATAAAGTTGCAGAAACTACATCCAATGAAGTTTTATACTGTTATTCTAGTTAAATGCTATAAAAACATATTTGTCAAGATATCAACAGTTTTTAAAATTTATTAATTTCAAAAATGAACTACTATAAAGAAGGGGAATAGCATTTGTTATTTACCGGTTGTTCAATTTCAAGGAAATCTTTTATTGAACATCATACAACCTTTTTTTTCTTTCTTTTCTTTTTTGGCCTAATTGGAAGCAAACCTCATTTACTTCTCTATGTTAGGGAACAAAAGGTGCACAAATGAATGATTATAGAAAATTCTCCTGCTCTTTCATTTCAAATCCAAATGCAAATCTACATGGAAGATGCATAGCTATTAAAATTGACTATTCCTTATTTACATGATTTTTTGGAACTATATATGCATGGAAATCCTCCATTATAAAACCATAAAAAATCAATTCCTCTATAAAATCAATTCCTCCATAAAAAATCAATTTCTCTGATTGCAAAGTATAAAACCATGAAAACCATCAAAAATCCATGAAAGGAAAGATGTTATGCAATCCATGAAAAATGCTCCATCATAAAACCCTAAAATTTTGAAGCATAGAACCAGATAGAACCAGATGAGTATACCTCACGATCCACCAACTAACAAATGAGAAATGACGGTTTTTTCCCAGGGAGGAGGTGAAGCGGCAGATCTGCGAGAGAAGGGCATATCTACGAGATATGTGAAGGGATCGACACGGGAAGGGCAGATGTGCGAGAGAAGGGTAGATGCGAAGGGATCGGCACTGGTGATGCGAAGGATCGGCACGGGTGATGCGAAGGATCGACACGGGTGATGCGAAAGATGTGCATAATTGTGATTCTCCTAGAGAGGAGGCAAGGCGGCGAGCGAAGGGCAACACTGTGGTTTTTTTCTATTAGACGCGGGACACAGAGGGAGACAGTTTGTGAAATTATGAAGAAAACAGCAATACAAAAATGTCACGACACCAATAATTTCGCTGGAACGTGATTTTCAAACAAGGAGGCGACGTTTTGAAAACACCACCGCTCCCTATAATCTGCCCTAAACGGGCACTTAGTCGGCATTGCCACTTGGCTGAGCTCGATTGGTTTTGGGCTGTAAAAATTGGTTCGGTTGGCTAGGCGTTGATGGTTGGCTGATTTAGTATAGTTGTCAACCTTGATACTTGATGAAGAACTCATATCGACAAAGTGACACTAGACTAACAAGTAGAGGGTAAATCATTGTAACTCAATAGGTAGCTTTCACTCCTCAATAAGAAAAGTCTAAGGGATGACTATGAGATTATTTGTTGTGTTGTTAATTATTGTTCCCTGATGAGGAGCATCGGGGTCTTCCGTGGGATAATTGTTGATATTGTGAAGCAACATTATTCCTTAGATCAGATCTACCGGAAGGTAAGTCACTTCATTCGATCAACTTTCTTGTAGTGGTTGATTTGGATGTTTATTTGTCTCATTTTAGTTTGAATGGATCAGGATCAAATCACTTGGTCTTCTTTTTGTGCTTCTCGTGGCTCGATCATTTAAACCTCTCAATTATAAAATTCTACTTTAAAATTATAGCATGCTACTATCAACGATTATGCAAGTTATACTTAACAAGTATCAATGCATCGTCATCTTATGACAATAAAAATGGAGTTAGAGCTCAAAAGAACAAACTTAACAATTTTTATCTATTTGGCTTCAAATATTTTCCTACAAAAGAAGAATGAATTTATATATTTATTTCATTATGGATTAAAAAAAATCTGAGCCAAACCCTTGGGTTTAAAATACATTTTCTTATCTTTTTATTTGAAAAATGAGACCCATTATTGTTAATGATCCCCATTAACAACCAAAAATGATAAATAATTTTCTCTCTCTATCTCTCTCTATAAACATACAAACAGTCATTATAATATTTATTCATTATTAAAACTCGTGCATCATCTCAAATTTTTTTCATCCAGTAGGAACTCAATATCTTCTTCAATAATATATATTCTAAATTTAAAGGCAAGATCATCCATGCCCCAATTTCAACAAATTTATAGTCAAACTGATCGTCTCGACAATATCAAATTTGGTTCAATTCGGGTTCAATCAAGCCCAGGTCAGGCCATTGAAACATATTCAAAGACTTTAGATCATCAATTGAATGATCAAAAGAACTCCAAATTTGACATATTTAAAAACAAATCGAGCATCTTAATGAGAGGATCCAATGAGCATAAGATCACTCAATTCTAATATCATTAAGGGATTCAAATCGTTAATAAAAACCCTATGTTCAATGGAGATCAATATGAACAGTCTGATCAGGCGGCTAGAGAAGTTAAGTGCCAAATAACTAAATTTTTTTTCTCCCAAAAGCCTATAAATAGACTTTTCCTCTTCCCTTGGGGGAGGGAGAAAGAAAAGAAGAGAAATTCTAGAGCCTATTTTCGAGAGAAGTTCAGGCAATAACCACAGGCCTTTGTAGTCACTTACCAACATCGACCATTGCCATCGACCACCGTTGACCACCGCCGGCCATCATCGTCTGTCGTAGCTAACCACAGGTCACCGATGATCCTGTTTTACAAACGTCATAGTACTAGTCCAAATACTATTTTTTGCTCCTAACACATGAATTGAGGATTCCTTGATAACTATCGATCATTGTAACCACCAACCATTGTTGACCGTCGCTCGTCGGTCGATGTAATTTTAGTTTGAATACAACCTTTGTGCCTAAAACATGTTATTTCTTTACACTTTACAAAGACAAGTGTAATTTTCGATGTAAATTTATAACCCAATTCTCCCTGATGCGAGAGAAGAGAGAACCCGTATACTTATACGCTTATAGTGAATTATCTTTGATTGTGCTAGGTCTCATGATTTTTTCTCTCTGTGAGTTTTTTCATGTAAAAAATCTTAATGTTTCCTCTTTTATCTTTGTATGCACTAAATCTTCGTGCAATGCTAAGATGCAAAATATCACTCTTTGTCGCAATGCTACTATTTGCCGTGATGTTACTGGCACACAATTGTTTGGTATTCTTTATGAGAAATAAAGTTATGTTGATAAAAGTCTGAACTTCTTTAATGGTTAACAACTATACACGAGCTTCTCGCTCTAATACTCGCCATTTAAGGGCACAATCTTGAAGCTCAAGACGCCAGGCCTCTGCTTCTTTTTCCAATAAAACAAATCATTCTACATGCAAAGGAACCTTCTTTGCATCTTTTATAGATCATGTACGAATAATGAAAGAGTCTAAAAATGAGTTCCTCTTACTATTACATGAGGCTCTACGTCATGCTTACTTGAGGGGTACAACCACCACAAAACCCATCAATTAGAGATACATAATTGTCACCTGCTCCACACACTGAAGTTCTCCTTCAGAAAGTTGACCTCATGGACACTGCAAGTTCTACACATCCATCCTAGTAGTCAAACCTATCAGCAAGCCTCCAACACATGTGGATAATTAGTTTGACCTCTTCACAATTTGTAATAAATTATGACATCAAATAGAAGAGAAATTCCCTTTGAAGGATAAAAGCTATTGTCTCTCAAAGTGGTCCTCTGTTGGCTAGGATAGTACTTCAAAACCCTATTCCAAGAGGGTTTAAGCGTCAAACCGTTGATTCTTATGATGGGGACTCTAAATTGTCCAAAGCATAATGATCATTATAAAACCATCATGCACATACAATGAGATTTTGGTGTCTCCCTTTCTCAGGTTTTTTCTTCGACTATAAGAGGCCAAGCTCATACTTATTTTATTTGCTCCCGGGGAGGATTGTTCATACATTTGATGAGCTCACTAAATTTTTTCTGTGGAATAATTCATCACAATTCCTAGGATTATTAAAGACTCCTCTCACCTCTCAATGATCTGTCAAATAGAGGAGTCACTGAAGGATTATTTTTTGAGATTATCGATTAAAGACAATCAAATCCTAGGAGTAGATCTAGAATTGCTAAGAGGTATTTTCTTAGGGGGACTACATCTGAGTTCTTTATACTCATCTTTGATGTTGGAAATGGTTTGTTTGTATGTTGATATCATCCACCATATTGAGGCACTATTTCAGCTAATGAAGCAATTAATACACCATGAAAATAATTTGAGCTACTTGTAGAAAAGCATAAGAATAACCCGGGATGTCGGTGAAGCATCTCAACAAAAGAAGTTTGAGCCACAAAAATTATGGTTATAGCTAATGAAGTTATTAATACACCATGAAAATAATTTGAGCTACTTATAGAAAAGCATAAGAATAACCCAAGATGCCGGTGAAGCATCTCAACAAAAGAAGTTTGAGCCACAAAAATTATGGTTTTCCCCGTTGAATATTGAAAATTGAATCTCTACCAAAGAAGGAATATGCATCGCTTAACACACTCTCTTGTTGGTGTCGGCTATTTTTTTTCTTTGAAAATAAGATTTTAAAATTTAAATTTAGTATAATATATAATGTAATTTTAATTTTGTGAAAATGATATTTTTTTTATTATTTTGGAAAATGGTGAGGCCGAATAGACCTCATATATCTAATAGTTTAAATAGTTGAGCATGATATCATAAATAATATATCATCTTGAAGGATGAACGCTGACCAAAGAAAAATATGTTGAGATTTTCATACATCTTTTATACTGTTTTTAATGATATTGCACTTTAAAGAAATGTATTTTTGATGTTTTGTTACAGGAATGATGAATTCGGGCCAATGGAGCAAAAAGATGCAAAAAGATGCGAATTTGGAGAAAAAATGACCAAAATGTGGAGAATTTGCACTAGGACGCCGACGACGCCATCGAGACCGCCGACGGCGAGCTTTTCCCGATGCTACAAGACAAATTCTCTAGAAGGCCGCCGACGGTGCCATCGAGGCCGCCGACGACAGGATCGACGATTATGTGACATGTAGATAAGGTCGGATTTTGGAGGGGTGCGTAAGCAACTCTTGGAAAAACTCATCCACATCTTTAAAGAGAACTTTTTGGCCGAAAATAGGGAGACTTTTGGAGTCCTGGAGGTTAGAAAGGATCCATTAGTGCGTAGAGAGCTTG
>NW_018252442.1:10552-13050 GCF_001263595.1 Phalaenopsis equestris
TGGGAGCTCCGAAGTGAGAGCCGGTATCTTCCCAGCCTAGCCGCAGAATCAGTAACCAAGCATAAGATTAATCAATGTTCTTTATGTCTGGACCAAAGGGTAAAGAATATGTATGCTCCTATTTAGCATAATATAAATTGAACTAATTCATTTTATCCATTCACTATAATTTCTTGGCAAGGAGAAGGATGTTTTCTTATATATTGAATATCACAATTAAACGTTATTTTCTATAATTAGTTATTATCCAAATTATCTACTTATTTCAACTGCATATTAATGACAGATAAGCAACTTAAACGTCGTTGTAGTTGAAGTATTACTTTTTATTAAATCTTAGTCCGTAATATTCTATTTCTCCCTGTGGGATCGATATCTAGGACTCCATTAGAGCCCTATATTACTTGAGTGATACATATACTTGCGTTGGCAAATTCGATTTTAACATTATTGAATATTATATCTATACATCTTTATTAAATCAAACATATATATATAAAGTCGCAGTCAAGTTTTTGGCATCGTTGTTGGAATTTAAATCTTCTAATAGCGTCATCAAATTCTTGTAATTGTTGATTTACAAAAAAGGTCGGTCGGTACAAATGTTTAAGAAAAAATGATGGAACGATGAAAATTTGACTGATCAGTTCCCGTACCGACCATTCTACAATTTATATGTCCATTACCAGTCTATGGGAGATATTAGAGAAGAAGAAAACATTGAAGAAGAGACAGATATAGAGGCAAACCCCTATAGTTAATTACATCTTAGACAACCGAAGTCACCTAAGAAAACTCTCGATTAAGATTAGGGTTTTGTCTTCAAGAATTCAATGTTCAGGTTTTCCACGATTGTTCATAGAAAAAGTCAAATGGGATAGGTTCAAATAAGAACAGTTATTTCTGGAATCCAAAGGAGCGAAGAGTAGGAGATGTCCAAGATACCGAATAAGATTCAGTGACATCTCAAACGAACATATGATTTAACTTTACATCTTGGAAAAGAAAATTATATGATATTTCAGTTCTGCAAGTTATTTAGATTTTTAGGGCTTATATCTACATTTCATATGTAAATGACCCGAGGAAATGTGAGGATTTATGTCGTACCGAACGACGACCTCGAAAGAACATTTATGTCGTACCGAACGACGACCTCGAAATTTTAAAAAGTTTAGGACTTATATCGTACGATATAAAAATCATATGAAGTCCTAAAAGATAGTGAATGAGGTTTTACGTCGTGTCAGACGAACAACCTCGATGTTTTATAGGTATGTTATTTAAATCTATCGAAGCTCGATTGATGTTTCTGTCTCCACCTTTTGTTGTAGTCCCGACTGCCTCCCGGAGATGAATCGTCTATCGACCACGTCGTTATCTCGTTCCGAGAAATGGATGAAGAAAAGAGAAAACCATGCCTCGAATGGCCCATCCTAGGGGATTGTATGAACATACTAAAAGGTGGTATCTAAAAGTAAGAGTACATACAAATGTATATACTACAGTGCAATAATGAAAAAGAAGAAGCCATGTAACAAAGTACAGTAAAGAAAGGTACAAAGAATATGCAGAAAGGTACAATACAATATAAAAGAAAAGAAATGTACAGTAAATAAAGAACTATGTAATAGGAAAAGTAAAGAAACTGAAACAACTAAAAGTGTACCCGGTTAATTCTGACAAAACTACAAAACAGATTACAATTACATAATATAAAGGGATTAGATAAACATTTGCAGATTATAAAAGAAAAATTAAATGATAAGCATATGAAAATTTAAGGTGGATTATATGATTTTAATTTAGGTTTAGGCTCAGACTAGACTTCTTTTCTCTTTTATCTCGACCCCACAGGCAACTTATATGTCAAAGTCAACCTATCAATATCAACTAGAGGTCACCAATGAATTACCCCTATAATCAGGCAGCCTTAAACCTTGTCATTCAATAGATGTGCGAATCTAAATAGTATCTGAACTTATCTTATTAAAGATATAAAGTACCTATGTAAGATAGTATCTGAACTTTTCTCAAAGGAAATGTAATACCTATCCTTGTAGTTTTGTCGTGCAGGGTGTGATGTATAATATGTGATGTGTTACAAATATAGTATCTTTCATGTAGGGTGTGATGTATAATATGTCACGTGTTACAAATATAGTATCTAGACTTATCAGTTAAATATATGTTATGTCTGTTCTTTTCACAGATGTAATATATGTGTATCTGTTCTTTTGTGACTATCAGTTCTCAAACCTTTTGAAGAATGGTCAGGGCTACCGATGACTTAAGGGAGTGAAAGGGTATCTCACTAATTGAATATTGATTTTTTTTTTATATTTTTAGCTATAAAAAGCTGATCAATTGTTCTTTGCATCATTGTCTGTTACCCCGCACCTCGAACTAATAGGCCACCTCGATATTCAATCACATCGATATATGCTCATCCAACAAAACTGCAGATATTTCATATCAAGAAATAAGAAGAAATAAAC
>NW_018252443.1:0-10577 GCF_001263595.1 Phalaenopsis equestris
GGTTAAGGTGGCATGCATGTGAAATTTGAAGCTTAAGTTAGGAATTAAGTGGCATGAATGTAAATCTTTCAATACATACATACATACATACATACATACATACATATATATAAATATATATAATTCAATCAATAAAAAATAATAATAAATAGAAATTAAAGTAGTACATGTGATTTTTTCTAAGCAAATTTATTATTTGAAAATTAGTCCTTTTTTCTTTTTTCTTTTGGAAATCATTTGAGAGAGAATTTCTTCGTTTAATTCTATTTATCTTTTTATCTTTAAATAGAATTTCAAGTAAAATTCAAAACATGATATATTATATAATATTATTCAAAATTATTTATTATTATTTATTGACTTGAGTAATAATAATGACTAATTAATCATATAATTGATGCCAACAAATTAAATTTATAATATTAATTATTGTTAGATGTAATTAAGGGCCCGATTGGGGCAGTTTATTTGATGCGGTAGCGTTTTGAAAACGCAACTGACATGTTTGGGTAAACTGCATTTTGAAAACGCTGAAAATAGTGTTTTCACACGGCATCTATCTAGGTGTGGTGACATCTTTTTGGCAACGGTCTGGCTTTTTCAAATAAATTAACATTTGTATTAGCCACTGCAACTATTCCAAACAAACTCTAAATTGAGAGAAATCTACACATATACCACACAATACTTATTTATTTGCATACATATCTAACAACCAAAGTTACACATGAACGGACTAGCAATAAAATTCATATATTTACTGTTCACACTAAAATGTACACCGTGTATTATACTACATCGCGATTAGATGTTCGTCCACACTTTTTGTGGCAAGGTACCATGTCTCATTTTTGTATATGATACATGCACAAAAGCATAGTTTTTATATCCTTTTTTGATATATTAATGCAAAATGCACATATTCTCATGAATATCACTCAAGTGGACTTATTAGTTGAATTTTTTGTGTGGGAAAAGGTGGTGGAGTTTGAACCACCAGTAAATGAAAAGAGTTGTGTGAGAATTATTTTGTTTAATATTATTTATTTATTCATTTTTATATTGAATTCAAGTAAGATTTAAAATATGGTATATTATAAAATATTTTTTCAATTTTATTTATTATTTTTTGAATGACTTGACTAATAAAAATTACTATTTAATCATGTAGTTGATGCTAACAATTTAAATATATAAATTATTGTTAGATGTAATTTAATTAAGACATTTGAATATTGATAAGAAGATATTTTCACATAGTATTTCAAATATTGAAGATATTTAAAAAAGAGCCATACGTCGGCAGCTTATTTTTATCGAGAAATATTATTTATTTGTTTATAGAAAATAATTTGAGTGGGTACTTGAGCTAGCATACAAACTTCAATTAAAAGTTCTAGTTCAGTCAATTCAACTAATATTTTGAACGAAATTAAAAGTAAATTCAACTAGTATAACGAAAAAATTCAAATACTTATCATTACCATTGAATTGACTGAAATTTAAGGCTCGAGGTAATATTTTGAACAAGAAATATTTAAACTTCAATTAAAAGTCAACGAAGACTTAAATTTCAGCAAAATTATAGTTGAATTGACTGACTCGATGAGACGAACCCAATGGTATCAAAATGGGTCCAATCTGAACTAAATCAAGTCCTAATCAAGTCATTAACCCATTTTTTAAAGCTATTTGAACACACTTGAAAGGTGAAATAGATGTTGAATCTGATGAATTTATAGCCGAATTGAGCATCTCGACAAGATGAATCAAATAATCCCAAAATCGATCAGTTGTGACATCGTTAAGGCACACAAATATTCATCAAATGTCTAATTAAAGGAAACTCTTCTGACCGTTTGATCAAAATAATTAATATTCATGCATTAATTGTACCCAAAACTCAATAAATAGTGAATCTTTTCTTTTATGAGAGAGATGAGAGCTTGAAGTCTGAAAAGAGAGCTTGAGGTCTGAGGAAAAACTTGAAACTTTAAGGAGCTGAAGTCCAACATCACTCCTACCACCTTCAACCACAGCCAACCACTACTTGTCGGTCACCGCCGATCACCATTAAGTGTAACTCATATCTAGTAACAAGTTCATTTGCGCATCGACATTGTAATTCTAGATATTTTGTTATATTTTCCCACCCATGGGAGTGGATCTTTATAACTGGGTCAAGCCCGCGATATTTTCCCTTTTTTGGTTATCCATGTAAAAGCTTCAGATGTTTCTACCAGTTGTTTTCTTTTTTTTGAGCATGTATTGGATTCTTGAGCAACGCTAAGACGATAATTTATTACTCTACCGCCATGAATTTTCTAGCACGCATTAATGTTAAATATAGAAAATGCAACTAGAAGATTTTCACAAAATTACACTTCACCACATACAATTTTACATGTTCTATAATTTTATATTCCACTTTCCAATTTATATAATAAGAATAATATAATTTTTGTCATTATAGAGCTTAAATATAATGTAATAATAATCATCTTATAAGTTGTTATATCATATTTTTTTGTTGCTAATTCTTTACCATGTAATACATTACTCTATATTATATATACCTTATAATCTATTACATCTATTTATTTTGATTGCTCTTTGCCTTGTTATGATTTTCTATTTAATTTATTTGATATTATAATTAGGAAAATAAATAATGATTATACATTTTCAATTATAATATTATGAGACATACATAATAGATTTTAAATAATAATAATAAAATAAGTCAGGAAAATTTTATCCTACATTAATTTTTATTGTATTTTTCTATTTAAATGAAACATGCCATTATTGTTTATAATATTTTTAAAAATAAATATATTAAAATTAATAATTAAATTCTGGGGACTGGTAGAAGACGAAGACACAATATTTTTGGATTTACATACATACCACAAAATTATTATGTATTTACACGCCTCCCATTTAAAGTTTTATATTTATTTATATCATTTTAGTTCCTGAAAAAATATTAAAATATGCTGTGTAAATTTAAGTGTTAGTTATGTAAATATACGAAAAAAATTAGGGCTATTTACATGCATACCACTCAATTTCTATGTATTTACATATCCACCACCTACACTTTGACCTTTATATTTACATTTTATACCATCCAAATCTTTCATATTTATTACACGAAAATAGTTATATTATTTTAAAGTTTAAAAAAGGAGATATATTTTTTATCTACAAGTATGCAAAAATAAAATTTAAGCAAGTTGATATGTAAATACATAAAAATTGAGAGGTATATTTGTAAATCATCAATATATTAATGGTACCAACTTTTATTCTCCATGACGGAACAACGACCTCTGTGATGCTGAAGTTGAGATAACTCAAAAGACAGACTGTCCAGCAAGATTCAGAAACAGCAGCGGAGAAGAAGAAGAAGGAAAGACGGAGCTCTTCCTCTCAACGAATTGGAATATGGTAGATACGGCGTTCGAAGGGAGGCTGGTCCAGGAGCTGGTCGCTAAGAGCAGCGGTGAGATACCAACCCAGTTTGTTCAGAAAGAGGAAAATCGTCCCATCGGTTCTGCACAGCCGGCCTCCGGCGTTCCCATCATCGACCTGCGCCGCCTATCCGAGCCTGGTGCAGGGGAGGAGCTCCTCCGGCTTAAGTTAGCCCTCCAAACCTGGGGCATGTTCCAGGTGTCATTTCTTACCCGATGCATAATAAGCCCTTATTGGTGAATTTTATTATAGTTAACCCTCAAGTATAATTGTTTCAGAACCGTATTGTTCAATTTGGTTTGATTGAGAAACTTTCTGGTGGATCATATGGTATTTGAGCTCAGCTAGCCAACCGAATCTATATTGGATCTTCCTTTTTAAGCTTGTCTCTAGGGGAGAATATGATCGCCAGGTTTATCATCTGCATAGATAGATTTTTGAATTGTAAATCCGTCAAACACTAGGTCAGACCATCTCATGTCACCAATAAAATTTTGTTATCATCAGGCTTACGGTGCTAATGTTCTGTCTTTATTTGGTGTTGATAAATCAATGTTGCTTCAAGGAGGACAAAATCATGAACATAAACATAAGCGTGTCCCCTTATTTGAAATCATGTAGAGATAAACTGCATCTAACTTAGTGCATCGACTTACATTACACAATGAGGCCATCATGATTTGAATGATGCTTGTTGAATTTAATACATAAGCCGTGTGAAATTAGCTACAATCTAATGATGAAATAACTACAATTAAAGAATCCATAGCTTGTGATACCAACCGGGAAATTAGCTCACCACACTTGAACCTCAATTTTGCTATGTCCAAAAACTCGATGAGAACTTCGTTTGGTATCTTGCTTGACTCCTCTTTGGAAGATCATAAGGACCGACTCCTGCTCAGTCACCACTGATTGCTGCAAGATCTGTAATTCAGCTTCAGGATGAAGCTGACTTTCAAGTGTACGCTGATATGAAGATCGTCTTGTTAATTTTCGTTGTAGTTCATAAGCAATACGGGATCTCATCCGATATACTCGGATTTGATCATCATAGTAGGGGATGAAGTAGAAGTGGTATTGGAGTTTCGTACAGATGGATTAGGCTGAAGTATAGTGGATGATCGGGATGTGGAGGCCATTAAGGAAGCTTTTGTTTTTCTTTTAAGAAAATCTTACGAGGACTTTGAAAAACAAAAAGGGATCCTTTTGGTATAGATATTTTTGGTGGAGCTGAAGGTCCTTCAAGGGAAAGTGTTTGGAGTTGTTTCCGCAAAGTACTAACAGATGATTCAATTGTTTTTGCTTCGATTTGATCTATCCTCTGAAGTTTATCTTCAATCGTCCACAACCTGTCTGCAATTACAAGTAATAATTGTATAGTAGAACTTTCTGCTTTACTATTGAGCTTAAAGCAGATACACTACTTTGTCTAGCGTCTGCGGGATTAAGAAAACCCAAAACAGGAGGTTCTAGGGAATCTGTGGCCTGCAGAGCTGCATTGTAATGACTAATGTTAGACGAAATCTTCCAATCGTTCATCAACTATGAAAAGAAACTATATGGGATAGAAATGCTTTAGGCTTATCTTTCAGGAATCTTTATATCCGCTTCTTGAAAAAGGTGTTAAGATCTGTTAATTAAAAGTTAGTATTTTAAAATTCATAAATCCAAGCGATAAGTTCCTATGCAACCCTGGTAATTCCTGTTCTCCGTCTGTTCTCTGCTACAGTTGGACAGTGCGCCTACTATTCTCGGCGATCTTGTCGTCCCACTCACAGTTACTAACTGAAGTACCAGGACACAACGTCTTACCAGAAAGAAGTTATAAATCTCAAAACACGAACTTAATAATAGAACAAAAATAAAATAACTTATCAAAAATTAGATATTCAAGAACCTTACTTACGCTTACCTAAACCACAAAGATTAACCCTCGTCTTCGACCGATCGCTGAAGCACCGAAGCCCCTTGTCTAGTCGCGATGCCGAACCGTTGAAGCTCGCTTCATCTTCGAACTTTCTCTGCACCGAAATCCAATTTGCCGTGAACCTTGCCAAAATCCTTCGTCGAATTCGCTCTGAATCGTCGAAACCCTAGCCGCCAAATCTTCTTCTTCTTGCGCCTAAATTTTCTGCCCTAGAACCTCCCTCTGATACCACTTCTTGAGAAATTTAGGGCAAAGAAAAACATGAATCGACACAAATCCAAAAGAACACATAGAGATTTAACGAGGTTCGGAAAAGATGTCTACGTCCCCGGGAGCAAAGCGGCGGCTTTCCTTCAATTTCAGAAAAGAGCACAAAATTATGTTCCTAGAATTACAAACAGGATATACTTTATTTCAATTCCAGAAAAAGATACAGAATTATTTCGTAGAGTTATAAACATGACATATATATATATATATATAACCCTAAAGTACAATGTGTAATTACAAAATTATCTCTGTACCATACCGTAGGGCGTTGCCCCCGCACTCCTAACCCACGTAACGAAACTCATTCAATCGAACATATTCTTCCACTCCGCTCCACTGCTCGCTCCGTTCCACTCCAGCATTTTTAATTATTAGTTTCTAATTAAGAATTTTCAGATTTGCATCAGTAATTTTTAAATGCTCCAAAAGTTAGATTACACCAGGAAAAATTTATTATAATTGAATTAGTATTAGACCATTCAAACTCACGAGGGTTACAGGTTTTCTTTAGTGTTTAAATTCATGACTAAGGCAAACACTGTTTAAAAAGGGAAGTCATTAAAGGCAATTCTTTTTTTCTAAATTGTTATTTTATATTTTCTCGAGGGAAATTTATTTGCATATATATGTCATAGAGGTCATTTCTCACATTTATGCGCTACATAGCTATGTTATTCAGTTCACAATCACAAAGGAAATTTCATCTTCACTATTTTATGTTTTTGAATGATGAAGTTTTGAAAGTCACTTTTTTGTATAAATATTATTCAAGTTTTGTCCATTAATGTTTGGTATCAAAATTCTCACGATGCTTCTATCTTTCCTTGAAGATCTTTGGTGTATTTTTCCAACTATTAGCGTACAAGAATAATATTTTTTTTCTTGAATCATACATACTAAAAAATTTGTCCATAAAGCTCAACAAGTATATTTTAAATACAAAAAACTTAGTATTGCAGGTTGTGAGCAATGAGATGCCCACTGCTTTCCTTGATGAGGTGCGGAGTGTGGCAAGAAAGTTCTTTTATCTTTCTAAAGAAGAGAAACGAAAGTACAAGAACCTCACGGATGATGAGGAGTTTAAGTTGGAAGGATATGGAAATGATATTGTGGCAACAAAAGATCAAATCCGTGACTGGAATGATCGTCTTTATTTGTTAGTGGAACCAGAAAGTGGGAGAAATCTTGAACTTTGGCCTAATAATCCAAGCTCTTTCCGGTATTAACCATTTCTATATACGATATGATATTTGACTCTTCACATTCTATTTACAAAACAAGTACATATTCTTGTATGACTCATGAATGGTGCCCGTAAAAACTACATATTCTCTTTTAGGTTGTATTTAAAAGGCAATTGAATTTTATTTGAGCTCATTTGATTTTTGTAATTAAAAAAAATACATTTTAAAATTAACGAACTTCATTATTTTCATTTGGAATAGGTCTTTTAAACTTACAAATCATCTCAATTGCATTGATAATATTTTCACAAACAAAGTGAAGATAAAATTATCATTTTCTAAGATATGTTTCTTGCCACCATAAACTACCAAATGTGTCTTTATTTCTTTTCATATGGACTTGTGGGCTGATTTTATTTTACTCAGTGTTTAAGCATAGAAGATATTTGATGTTTCAGTCTTTTGCATTTGCTATTTACTAAACAAAGGTATATATATGATGATACCGGAGTTAACCCATATCACAATAGAAATGCAAATGTTATTGTTGAAACTCAAAAAGGATTACAAACAACGACACTTGAAATAAGAAAACAACGACACAACACAAAGACAGCCTAGGGTGAAGGCAAAAAGGTGTTTGGTTGCAGCTGGATGGTAGGGAAGGGGGTTGGTCGAGGTTTGGGATTTGCGGTTGGCTGTAAGGGTTGTGGCTGCAGGTGGAGGGAGATGTGGGAGCTGTGGTGGGCGATAAGAGGTTTGGCTGCCGTAGGGAAGGAAAGGGAAGGACTGTTGTTGGACTGCAACATGAAGGAGAGGAGACAGGAGACATGCGGGTGGGGTAATAGATGTAGTTCGATAGGGAGGGGCTCACGGCAGGACAGGGGCTGGTGTTGGAGTTTGGTTGGGAGGGATTCGGCTGTTGGGTGGAAGCAGGGGTTTACAGCAGGCTAGAAGGGCTGGTAGTGGAGTTTGGCTGGGAAGGAGGCTGATAAGGGAGGGCTCACAGCAGGATAGAGGCTAGGTGTGGGGGAATAACTGGCGGCAGGGAGAAGGGGTGCAGCTGCAATGGCAGTGAGTAGAGAATGGAGAATAGGTAGAGGATAACTATCCCACTGGAGTGAGTTACTGTCGGAGCACCCTTCACACCCTTGGAGAAGATCAACACCTCGGATGAGTTAATGTCAGAGCACCTACTTGTCGTCGGATATAATCTTGGAAGGCAGAAACTCCAGAGGCAGGAATCTGAAAACAGAATACAACCAAAACTGAACCCTAAATAGCAAGCAACAAATATATAATAAGATATGTGGGAGAATAGGGGGGAAAGGGGGCGGTAATCCGCCCTAAGCTTTCGCCCAAACAGCAGGCCGGTCCAACCTCCCTGCTGCTCCTAAACCTTTTAGCTGATTCGGGTTGGACCAGTTCAGCCATAGAAGCCCTACGTCATATGATCAAACTTATAACTTCTTATGGCGGCAGGGAGAAGGGGTGCAGGTGCAATGGCAGTGGGTAGAGGATAACTATCCCCGCTGGAGTGAGTTACAGCCGGAGCACCCTTCACACCCTTGGAGAAGATCAACACCTCGGATGAGTTAATGTCAGAGCACCTACTTGTCGTCGGATATAATCTTGGAAGGCAGAAACTCCAGAGGCAGGAATCTGAAAACAGAATACAACCAAAACTGAACCCTAAATAGCAAGCAACAAATATATAATAAGATATGTGGGAGAATAGGGGGGAAAGGGGGCGGTAATCCGCCCTAAGCTTTCGCCCAAACAGCAGGCCGGTCCAACCTCCCTGCTGCTCCTAAACCTTTTAGCTGATTCGGGTTGGACCAGTTCAGCCATAGAAGCCCTACGTCATATGATCAAACTTATAACTTCTTTTTTTTATTTCAATTTATGATGCAATCATCACTAGCCAAAAGCCATTATGATCATCTTTTGGGATTTACTTATCAGTTTAGGTTAACTTTTGCTCATAAAGTAATTAGCTATGGTCTCAATCATTCACGAAAGACAAAGAAGTATTTTTAACTTGGAGGTTTAAGTAACTAAGGATTATTTGTGCAAGGCTCCCAATAGCTTGATGATTGTATGAAAAGTTTAAACTTTGTGAACATGGACAAACATGGATAACTAACCAAATATGCAGGATTGATTTTTTTGAGACCCTACCATATAAACACATATTTCTCGATATAATAATACATCTACTTGAGTTTGGTAAGAAACCTTAATTAGCTCTTGTTGAATCCCAAATTGTCATTTGGGTCACGCCCAATGGATAGATAATTGGACAAATGAGAGGAATAGAGAGAAAGTAAAGAGATTAGAGAGAATAAAACACAAAATAACACAAGTTCTCTTGGAACAGGTTCAGTAGTCTTTCCTGAAGGAATGAACCTGCGATTTATAGGGTTATAGGAGAGGCCTAGGAACTTACATGTTTGTTCCTGATAAAGTAGGAATGTTACAAGTGATAAATGAACTATTACACCTTTATATATTTGTAGCCGACACCGATATCTTTTGCACCTAGTAACCGTTGTTGGCATCGTTTCACATTTGTAACCGCTACTGATGCTGTTTTGTATTTATAACTGTTCAACTAGGTCTTAGTCAATTGATAGTTTTTTTGTAGGCTTTCTTGAGAGAACCCTTCGTGGAGACCTCCTAATCCTTGAGAAGGATTTATTCCATCAGGAAGAGGGCGTGTCACCGTAATTTGATGGGTAGTCTTTCTTCGGACGAGAGGTATTTATAGAAGATTGAAAGGGAGTTTTGTGCAGCAACCATTGATCTTCTCTGCGAGTGGCCCAAAATCGATTGAGGGAATCAATTTCGTACGACCGTCTTCAGACATACGGTGCCCCTTAGCTCGGATGTACTTTCGTTCGATTGGCTCGCTTTCCGATTGAATGAAATGATGTTTGATGGCTCGGTCTTTCGACTACAATGATGCAGTCATTTGGTATCTTCTGTCTCATCCATATAACTTCCTCAAGATTCGTGCAGTCAAATTTTCGATGTACAACTATAATTTCTTACCTAGTCCTAGTGTACAAGCTTGGTATTACTTCAATAGTAGTACCGGTTTCAAGAATCTCAGATTTGTATGACAAAGTTGAAAGAAAAAAGCCTTGGTATACATATGTTGATTTTTACCACATCTTTTCAAATGAGAACAAAGTACTGCAAATTATTTTTGATTTGTTCTGAGATTAATGTACTGAGCAAAAATTGTGTTTGATCAAATACAAATTTTTACCTTACAAAAGTTGCCTATGTATAGCTCCGGTTGTGATAGAAATGAGAATGCTAAAAGAAATGTTACAAAATCTTTAAAGGACTAATTAAGAAATAATTATATTAGAAGAATGATGGAGTGACATATATTAAATATAAGTGAATTGAACATATGAATTTTGGTGACCTCGAAGTGTAATATGAAAGATAGAAAGTGCATTCATCATATGCGCAATAAGTTAACATGAATAGAGATTATTCAAAATTATTTGCAAAAAGTAAGTTTAAACCTCCATGCATAACTCAATAGAAACAGACAGAAAATGATAGCTCATAAAGCCTACTCCTAATAGTTGGGATAAAGATAATGATGTTGTTGATATCAATAATTGATTTAACACAATACTTGCTCACAAAATCAGGTGTCTGAGCCTATGATTGAACCATTTTGGGCTCCTTAACAA
>NW_018252443.1:10815-22946 GCF_001263595.1 Phalaenopsis equestris
ATATATATATAAACTTTGACATAACGCAAACTCACATTTTAATGTACAATCTAAAGCAAAATAATTGACTAATATTTCTCATTGTAGGAGTTTATTACATGAATTTTCCATGAAAACAAAGAGGATTGCCAACAGTGTTCTAATGGCGATTGCAAGGCTGCTCGAACTGGATGAAAATTATTTCACTGATCAAATGGGAGATGGTACTACATTTGCGAGGTTTAATTATTACCCTGGTTGTTCCAAGTCTGATGCAGTGATTGGTATTAAAGCTCATTCTGATGGTTCTGTTCTCACACTCGTGCTACTTGACAAAGATGTCGATGGATTGCAAGTACTTAAAGATGGCGAGTGGTTTTCTGTCCTCACTGTTCCACATGCTTTACTTGTCAACTTGGGAGATCAAATGGAGGTAATTAAACTGATTTACTCTTTTTTCAGTCCCTTTATTTCTATAATAATTAACAAAATTTTGGGGCTTATACTTGCATTCCGTACAATTCTTATGTATTTACATATATAACACCTAAGCCATCATATTTAGACGTATACCCCCCTAAATCTGTAATATCATACCAAAAACAACACCACCGTTATCTTTTTAAAAGTGGATTATAACTTCTCATGCATAAGTTTATCACACCAAGGTGTTATGAGTGTAAGTATCAAACTTTGGTTATTAGATATGTAAATACATAAAGCGGTAAGCTAACAGGAGTAGCATAAATATACTTTCAAATATGAAATAATATACGTAACATGATATATTTCTTCTTTTTTTCTATGAATATAAAATATTTTTGTAAGATTTACATAAATACCACTTAATTCTTATGCATTTACATATCAAACTCCTTAACTTCAATTTTTACATATATGCGACTTTACCTAGGCACGAGAAGGTATATCTCACTTTTTAAAAGTCAAGATAATGATGCAATATAAAGATTTCGGTTGTAAAAATGTAAGAAGTAATGTTTAGGTGTAAGATGTGTAAATACATATGAATTGACTGGTATGTATGTAAATGCTCATATCCACCCACAACCTGAAAAAATATAATTGAAGGTTTTGTTGCAGTGAGTTCAGTTTCATCGTCCCTCACCCAAACTTTTTTTTTTATTATTTGTCATTACTAATAAAATTAGTACTCCAACTCGTGATTGAATTTATTTCAAAATTTTATATTGTTTCTAAATAAAATAATTGAAAGTAGTGGTTTTTCAGATAATGTGCAATGGGAAGTTGAAGAGCCCTGTGCCCCAGGTGGTAGCAAGCTCTCAGGACAGAATTTCTTTGGTCATGTTCTATTCTTTTAATTATGAAAAATACTTAGAGCCTGCAGAAAAGCTGGTGGATGGAGAGCCAAAATTGTACAGGAAGGTGCTGCTTAAGGATTACATTGATAACCTCTTCCAATACTTAGCGCAAGGAAAGAGATCCATTGACTTTGCGAAGATTTAAGTAAGATTTACATTCATACCACGCAATTTCTATGTATTTATACATGTAAAACCTATGCTTCAATTTTTACATGTATGCCACCTTATCTGTGCATGAAAATGTGAATTTTTTTTTTAGTTAAAATAGTGATATTAAAGATTTCAGATGTGTAAATACACAAGAATTGGGTGGTATGTATGCAAATGGACCAAGATTTAAATAGGCTAAAATTTTACGATATGGAGGAGAAAATTTGAGTTAGGATATTCTAATTTAATATTAATCAGAATAATTTTATAATTATTTGATTTATTTTTAGATGAGGAGCATACACGCATCTTAAAATGAATTAACGATTATAAATTTGATAATGATTAAATTTAAATAAGGCTGTCTTAAAGCCAATTTTCCCTTTTAATAATTTTCCACACAAACTCTTATAAACTCCTCATGTTCTCTTTAACGAAATCGATGTCATAAGAAATTCATCCCTTTCATGCCGGCCTCATAAAACTAGTGTAAGATAATTGACTTCATATATGCTGTCAATCAATCGTTTCTAATTCAAACATAGGATTGATAAAATATTTAATTTCTGAGTTTGATATACACTATGCACAATAATTTCCTAATATGAAAATTATTTAAATAAACAATATATATATATATATATATATATGTATTAAAATACAGGATTATGATTAAAACCGATGAATTACTTTCCATAATAAGTGAATAAAGTTCAGGGTGTGGTAGAAATTATTATTAGGTGTGAGCTTTGAAAATTTCGAAGGCCTCTCCTGGGCTCAACATTTATTTTTATTTCTGTTTGTTGAGTTTTGGAGGATCAAATTTTTCTAAGGTGGATTATTGTAGATAGGATACTACCCAAATATAACTAGATATTTAGCCCTCATTTTGTGAGGGTTTTTTTAATATGGGATTTGAGGTTTCATATAGACGTAAGTCTCTATAGTTAATTACCCCACCTGATAACAGGAGAACACTTTCGATTAAGGCTAATCATTTAAAATTGAATATTCAACATTTAATAACAACAAATTTAGGATTTAAGTTGTAAAATTTATTACTTGAAGCTTAAAGTAGATATTGGGGAAATGAAGACAAAACCAAATAAAGATCCCATGGTTTGGTAATCCCGAATCTTCTTGGTCCTTGATATACTTAGTCAAAGGATGTAGTCGTCCTAAACTGACAGATAGATTCTTGTCAACAGTCATAAGTTACGTCGTTCAAGAGATTTTTGTAGATATGAAGTAGATGTTTGTCTAAGAGGAAAAGTTTAAGTCGACCTTAGCTAAAAGAAGGTTTTTTCAATCAGTTGTACCCTTATGATTAACAATTGAAATGGTAGAAAGTCATTACAGAATATACGAGCTGCGACCGTGACCGTAATATAATGACGTCATTTGACAATAACAATCAGGTCCGAGTGCTATGATCGTAACCGTTATTTTGTGGTGTCATTTGTTGGCGAGACACATAGACAAGGGACTTAGGCGCATCTAGCATGCAATTGCTTTGATTTTAAGTATAAGAATACATTTAATATGACATTAGCTATTTGTGAGCTGATGCCAGTCAAAAATTTGTCACCCTCGACAAGTTATTGCAGAGGGTGGATGAAGTGCTTTAAGTCTTAAGTGATTTGATTTTAACTTGAGTATTTTGGTTGATAACTTTGAAAATTCTTATTTTAAAAGATTACCCTCGGGAGAATTGGTTGCTTGATTTGAACTCTGTCAACTTTACATCTTGCTTGTAAAGGATCGAACTTAGCATTGATAGACAATTATATATGAATCTTGTTTACTCCGTTTTGCTTACAAAGGATTAGGATTATATATATATCAGTTGAAATTATTCAAATAAATATTAAAACTTAATTTTGAAAATATACCCTCTAATTAAAATTTTCTATCAACTCGACCATCGTTGAAGAAATTTTTATCTTTTAATTTTGTCGACTCTGTCTCGCTTACAGAGGATTTGGCCGACCCTCGTAGCAGGGGCGGTTTGATTGTCATGTGCTTTGTCTGGGTTGTCCTTTGGTGTCTTGTGGGAGGCTTTTCTGGTGTCTTTGCTTAGCGGGATCAGGAGCGTTCTCGTGGAAATGATGTATATGTTGACCATCTCCAACGGCTCGGCCAAGCTCTAAGGTTTTTGCGAGTTTGAGGTCGAAACAGAACCTTTCCGACCTTACTCCTTGAGTTAGCACGGTCTGAGCCATGTCGGACTTTAGATCCTTGACATCTAGAGTCTCACTCTAGAAATGCGCGATAAACGATCGTAGGCTGTCGTTTTCCCCCTGCTGCAGCTGCCACTAGGATCGAGTGTTCTTCTTGAGCCTCAGGGCACCGACGAGCTAGAATAGGAAGAGCCTTTTGAACTCTGTGAAGCAGATGATTACCCTCGCGGGCAATCTGTCAAGCCAACTTAGAGCGGTCGATCTTAGCGTCGTGAAGAACAACTTGCAATTGAGGGCATCCGAAATCTTTAATAGGCAGATAGACGATTCAAACAACAAATGTGGTTGTTGGGATCTGATCGTCCTTTGGATACTTCCAGGGCTGGCATTTTAAACTTCTCCAGGGGTTCAACTCCTGAGATCTGCAGTGAAAAAGCGTTCTCCAGTAGTATATGTGCCTCAGTCTGCATCGGTTAGTTCCTTTCCTCCGTAGGGACGGATCCGACGCTGTCCTGGTGCAGTCTGTCTTCAGACTTTTCCCGTCGGTGGATTTCTCTCCTTCAATTATTGGCTGGCGGTTCTTCTTAAGAAGGGTTATGTGTTCCTTACCTTGCTTGCTTTCCAACTGGAACTAGATGGGCTGCTAGGGTAGCGACTGCCTTAAGGACCTCAAAGAACTGTCCTGACATCTGGTTGGTGATTTGAGTTGTTAAGTCTTCCAACCTTGCTAAACAAATTCTTCCATGAACTCTCGGGTACATGATACTTGTCCTTCATTCCTCTAGCTAGACTCTCCTTGTTGTTATTGTTATTGTGTTCTTCTTATTGTTGATGACATTTTTCCACGCTCACCGCACTTTAAAGGATGTTGAATATGAGATTTTCCAGGAAACATGCTCAAGGAATGGAGCATTCTATTAGGAGGCAATTAAGAAAGAGAGAGAAAGAGAGTGAGTGAGTGAGTGAGAGTGGAGCAGTAGTAGAAAAGCAAAAGATGTTCTTTATTTATAATATGGATCCCAATTTATAGCCTTAGGTTCAAATATTACAAATGTACATATTAGCATCATAATCATTAACCTTTCAGGGGGGCCTTTTAGTAATTTAGAAGATTATTTGCATATAATAAAGCTCGGGACCTATTTAATCGATAAGGATCGTCGATTGTTCTGACATGTCTTGGTTCGATCGATGCATGGTCTGAAAGAGTGCTCCCATCGATCGTTATGAAGGCTGATGACCGTCTTAAGGGGCTTCCTTTTGACATCTTCTGTCGATCGTTTGGTAAGATATTTTCTCTGTTGTTGCTTATCTAGAAATGATCGTCTGTTACTACGTCCGACCAATCGTGCTTCCTTTTCGGATTGCCCATTTACTTTGAGATTCGTGTAGATTCATTCTTATGTGTACAATTTCGCTACTTCGTTCTCTCATTCTTTTTGACATCCTTTATTCTAACATGATATGAGAGCTTCTTCTTGGCCAAACAATTGCAAATACTGACAATAGGGCTCTAATATGGTCAAGCAAAGATGGAGAGAAGATGGGTAGTTTCCATCGAATCACATATTACAAACTTAATGGGAGGATTTTTTTTTCCAATAGTTTATCTCAATTCAAATGGTGATTTAGTAAAGAGGAAAGATTTGGTACCAAGATAGTACCATCTATTCACCTGAAATGGTCGATCTTTACTTTCCAATGTGAGATACAAATAATGAATTGGTAAAGTCTACTAGGCTTATCAGTTGTTTCGAAGAACAAATTGGATCTCTTTACTTGGTCTTAATGCTGCACAAGTAATTTGGGGGAAAGTCAACATAGTGTAATAGGATCTTGAAATTTTCACTCAGATGTATAAATTAATAGTTAATGTTTGGGGTCTCAGATAAGGAAACATGAGTGTCACCAAATGCTTCATATCACTTGTAAAAATTTGTCAAGCACTTGCATATTTTTATCCAAATTATTGGTGTGGGGAAATGCACATGTAAATGTATCATACTTGTGAAAAATATATTTACTATAGCTGATTTTGGCAAGCCAGTGTCAAACAAAAAGAAGTTAGAAAATATCAAACAACATGCTAAAGCGACAGGGCTAACCACTTTTACTTATTTTCACTCTATCAGTGCTTTGAATTGGGCAGTTTTTGCGCCGATAGCTTGGTTTAGATAAAACTATCCCTTTTGCAAAATATGTGTTGTTTCAATTTTATTCTTTTTTTTTATTTTTGAGTGCTTAGCGTGTTGATTTAGCCTTCTTGATTTGTTATAAGATTAATACACTGAGCCAAAATTGTGTTTGATCAAGTACAAATTTTCACCTTACAAAGTAGCAGATATATAGTTTGGGTTGTGATATAAATCAAAATGCTAAAAGGATTCTTGACAAAACTAAGAGGTTAAATTAAGAAATAATTATATTAGAAGAATGATAGAGTGAGATCTATGAAATATAAGTGAATTTAAGATATGATCTTTGGTGATCTTGAAGTGTAATATGAAAGATAGAAAGTGCACTCATTGTATGAACAAAATTATTTTTTGAAAATTAGAGAGTAAAGAATGAGAAGACCTAAGTTAGCATGAATAAAGCCTTTCCTAGTAGTTGGGATGGAGATAATAATGATGATGATGATATCAATAATTGATTTACGATAATACTTATGCACAAGGTCAGGTGTTCAAGCCTACAATTGATCAAATTCCATGGAGAAGCTATGTCAAAACTTTTGAGATCCTAACCGTGAACTTTGTATAGCAAATATTGGCATGAGTAGATACTTCCTCTCTTCATGATTTAACCTAAAGAAAAATCATTTTCTCTTTTACATTATGAGAATAAGCGCATTTACATCATGATACTCAAGTGTCCACTACAAAAAAGATCTATAACATGTTCTGACATAATGAGAACTCAGCTGTTACAGTAAATCTGATGTAAAACAAATGATTTATATTTCTTAGTGTAGGAGTTTATTGCATGAAAACAAAGAAGATTGCCAACAATGTTCCAACGGCGGATTGCAAGGCTACTGAAACTGGAAGAACAGTACTTCATTGATAAATGGGAGCTGGCACTGGATTTGCGGGATTTAAGATTTGGGGCAGCTGCATCTTATCAATAAGTTGTTGCGCAGTAGCTGCCCCAAGAAGCTGCTGCACAGAAGCTGTTGCGGATAAACTAACAGACTTTTTGTTTAAGGTTTGAAAACAGCTGTGAGACAATTATTTCCGGAAAAATGTTCATTTTGCCCGTGTCTGTAACAGAACTGTCATACTTCTAAACCCCAAAACCTAAACCCTAAAACCCTAAAACCTTAAATCCGATTGGGGGAAATCATTTGAGTTATTTGTAACAGAACTGTCATAGTCATATATTTGATACTTATAATAAAAAATTCATTTCAGAAAAATACAAAAAATAAGATATACACCTCACTTAACAGTGAGTATCAAGATTACTAAAAAAGAAAAAACTATTAAAATTACATTTAATAATATGATAATTTTATTTTTAAAATGCAAAAGACATACGTCACGAGGTATGATGTCTTCCAGAGATGCTATCCATTCTCAATCACTGTCGTCAGTGGAATCTGCGGGATTGTCTGCCCACCGGAAGAAGTCACACTTTTTCGTGATTCTCCGTGGGCACCGTAGAAACATCTCTCATAGCAATGCACCCGACATGACGTAAGTAAGTCTGAACTCCGTAGTGGCAGAGCAATCGTCGGAAGGTCCCTGAAATCTTTAAGCTCATCTTTCCTGAATACTGCAAAAGATAAATCATTAGTCATAAGAGAAGTTGAAATTGCTAAAAGAAGTAATTAATTACAATTTTTTCCAGACTTGAGGTCTCAGAGAACTCAGTATACCAACCAACGAATCTGTTACTACAAGAAGACATTATACCTTGTAAAAAAAAGATTTTTGGTTGTCTTTAACCCACGTAAAACTAAGCTCGCGTGTCACATAAGCATAACATAAAAAAAGGTCATCCAGAAGATCCTCATAAACCATATCACGGAAAAGAAGAGAGGAATTTGGTTCCCCTCACTAGGATTTCACATGTGAAACCAACCAATAGCGACTAACAGACCATCTAAAAGAACCTACAAAGGTCAAATGTCCATTATTGACCTCCCAAAGCCACCAAAAGAAAAACAAGTGAAATGCAAATGGAAAGAAAATACATTTATAATTAACATAAAAAACTCGAAACAATCAACATCAAATATACAAGGAACGGAAATAAATAGGACTGTACAAAATAAATAAGTAGAAATTGATAAAAGAAGTAATTATAGTTTTGTTCAGGAGTGAGGTCTCAGAGAACTCAGTATACAAACCAACGAGACTGACACTACGAATCTGTCACTACAAGCTTGAGCCACCACACAACCACAGAACTTCACCCCAACCGACAAGTACTACCAGCACACAACCATAGCCAGCACCCCAAATCATAGCCACCATCCCAACCCACAGCCAACACACAACCACAAAACCCGCATCACAAGCTTGAGCCACCACACAACCACTAAACTTTCACCAATGCAAAAATTAAATCACATTGGTGGAATGCTTCTTTTATATTTTTCTCATGAAAATTAAAGAAGATAGTATAAAAACTCAAAAGCTCACGCATGAAAGCACTTACATGTTTAACATTAAAAACTAAATTATTGCCGAACAAGAAAAGCATATGATTCTCCAAAACTTGTTAAATAATCATTCTCAACTTGTAAAACTAATAAAACATATTATTATGAAAAATAATAGATGCATTACTCCATGGCACTGTCAATGTTGTGATTAACAAGCTAAAATAATCATCCACAACAACTTGTTATGATGATCTACTACCCATTATCATCTCTTTCGATGGTTAATTATTAAAGAAGATAAGTATTGAAGATCCAAACAACGCAGGAGAAAAGACATCAATGACTAAGGACAAGGAATGCACTTTCATCTGAGCCTCAATTTAGTCAACATCCACACAGAACAATAGAGCCAAAACGAATCAACAAAACAGAAGTTCTCTAACAAAAATCCAAACAATTGAAGAAAACCCAAAAACTCAATAGCTCCAACACAGCTGCACATCCAGTTACAACAAAAGAAAAATGGGTCAAGCAAAAAAAAAATCGGTCCCAAACGAGGTGCCGCTCTCGGGAAAAAATCGGTCCCAAACGAGGCTTTAATTACTACCCTGGTTGTTGTAAGTCTGATGCAGTGATTGGTATGAAAGCTCATTCTGATGGTTCAGCTCTCACACTTTTTTTACTCGACCAAGATGTGGATGGACTGCAGGTACTTAAAATGGTGAATGATTTTCAGTTCCCATTGTTCCACATGCTTTTCTTGTCAACTTGGGAGATCAAATGGAGGTAACTTAGCTTAATTACTAATTTTTTAGTTCCTTTATTCCTTAAAAAATTAATAAATTATTGGGGTATTTACATCCATACCACACACTTCTTATGTATTCAGATATCTAGCACCTAAACAGTCCTATTTACATTCATATCACTCAAATCTTTAACATCACAGTTCACGCCAAAAAATCACCATACTAATTATTTAAAAGGTACACATTTTCATGCATAAGTATGCCACCATGGTGTTATGAGTGTGTAAATATCAAACTTTGGGTGTTAGATATGTAAATACGTAAGAATTGGGTTGTATGTTTGTAAATTTCCAGAAATTTTTAGAACAAATTTACATTATTTTGTGCTCTACCTGTGTGGAAGACAATAATGCCTAATAGAAGATGACATGGATTTTGTATTTGCTGTAAGCCGACAGGACTAGCGTAAATATCAGTTCAAATATTAAAGTATACGTGCAACATGTGTCTTTTCTATAAGTAGTACTTTTTTTTAGAAGATTTACATGCATGCCACTCAATTCCTATGAATTTACATATTTAGCACTTTAGTTTCAATTATTACATATATGACATTTTATTCATGCATGAAAAGGTGCATTTCACCTTTAATAAGTCAAAATATTGTTACTTTTTTATTTAATATAAAGAATTTGGGTGGTATAAATGTAAGAGGTAATGTTTAGGTGTTAGGTATGTAAATGCATAATTGGGTGTTATGTTTGTCAATGCCCCCTTTTTCATTTTGGAAAACAATGCTCAAATCATTCAAGTCTTTTTAATTCATAAATCCGACCATCAACCCCGAAATGAACTTTTAAATTTATATATTTGCATATGCCACAACCAACTCATTGGGAATTCAATGAAAGAATTAATGATGATATAATTGATCATGATTAAATTTAAATAAGGATGCCTTTGTCTAGTTTTTCCTTGTAATAATTGGCCACATAAACTCTTATGTAAACTATGTTCTCTTTTACCAAATTGATGTTGTAGGAGTTTCATGTAGTAATGTATAGAAGTGTTGGATCCTGATTTGTCCGTTAATCGCACCCCAAGGAATAGAGTACAAGAACACAGAGAAAAATAGGGGAGAGAGAGAGAGAGAGGAATAAACAATAATAAAGAGTAATTCATCATATCTATCATATCCATTCTCATAAAATGATCTCACTATCTAAATGACAGAGATTACAATATGGTGATGTTATATTTTTACCTTTGCTATAATAAGGAGAGCATGAGGGATGATTAAAAGATTCTTCGCCGAATTGTTAATTTTTTTTTCTCTGATGAAAAAACTCAGGGTCATCCGTAGGATGGCTGTTGATAACGTGGGGTTGTGTCTTTCATTGGATCAAATATACCAAAAGGTAGACTATTGCTTTCAGTCAGCTTTCTTATAGTAGTTAGCTTGAATATCTTTGTCTCATTTCTGACAAAATATCTCTAATTTAGTCGCTTTCGTGGCTAGGTCGGATTTGGCGTTGTTTGCTTTGGTAGGAACGACTGAATCAGATCAAATAAAGAGTCCTCCTCTTCTATTGGAGGGCTCTCCTTTATCGCTCTCTCTTCCTTTTGAACCGTCAAATGTCTTCAGAATCAATACCGACACATTTTCAACATATAAGAAGTTTAGTATTCATTGATATGAGCTTATTGATATGATTATGGTAATTTAATGGTTATTTACTTATTTATTGTCTCAATATATTGTCTGTCTAAGAAATTGTAAAGTCATAATCATGCTTAGTAACCACCTCTCGCAGTCCTATCCCTTCTTCCGTTGAGGCTCATCTGTGTATTTATTTATTTACTTATTTATACTATAACATAGTTTTTTTTTTTCTTAGTTATTTTATTTTGATTATTTTATGAAATTAAACTATCTCTACGGTACGGCATGGTGTGTGATTATATATATATATATATATATATATATATATATAAATGTAAATCTTATAAAAAAACAATTTTTTATTGAAGCTTTTTTTTTTTTATTTATTTTTTCTTGGTGTGCTTACTTGTCTTTTATTTGTTTGGTTTGATATTTTCTGTTACTTTGTCTCTTTATTTGTTTTTCTTCCTGCCTTTTTAAAATTCAACTTGTAATTAACTATTTATAATTATTGATTTTAAATATTCTTTATCCTTGGATGGAATTTTCATCTATATATGCAAGTAAGACCTAAGCTTTCTTTTTGGTTTCAAGGAGCTTTCTTTTTGGTTTCAAGGAGCTTCCTTTTTTATTATTGTTGGTTGTGCTTCATTTTTGTTTCCTTAATTGTTTGGTTTGTTATCACTCAGTGCTGCTGTCTTGGTTCTTAATCTTCTTTGTAATGTTGTTTTGTGATCGCGTGTAGGGGTGTAAACGAGCGGAACACGAGCAAGCTCAGACTCAGCTCGTATTCGGCTCGTTTATATTTTGAGCTCAAAAAGTGTGTTCGTGTTCGACTTGTTTGCTTAGCGAGGCGAACACGAGCCGTTCACAAAAAAAGAGTCATTTTGACAACCCTAATCACGTAGTCATAAGATGTTAAGGATTGGGGTAAGATTTAAAACATTATTTGAATCTAATTCAATAATTTTTATTTTATTTTCTTCATTAATACTTTAAATTAATTATAAATTTTTGTAGCCTTGTAGTCAATTAGTTTATTAAAAAATACCACTCATCAAAAATATATATATAATTGATTAGAAGCATGTCGAGCCATACGAGTCGAACACGAACGAACAAATACTTGTTCGTATTATTTATGTTCGGTACGTTAATTGAGCGAGCGAACAAACCGAACACGAGCTTCTTAACGAGTCGAACACGAGTTGTTCGCGAACAACAAGCCGTTTTGACAGCTCTAAAATGTGGTGATCATAAGCTGCAATTTATTTATTTATTTATTTTGTTTAGGGTCATTTACACGTACACCACACAATACTTATATATTTATATATGGATCACTCAAATACTTAATATCACATAAAAAAAATCACTATTATTAAATTTTTTTGAAATAAAATGTACTCATGATTGTGTTTATGATGTCAAAATGTTTAAAATTAAATATCACTA
>NW_018252444.1:0-730 GCF_001263595.1 Phalaenopsis equestris
AGTTTCGTGCAGTTTTGATGTTTTTGGCAAACTTTAGAGGGATTTTGCTCCTTAATAACCGTCGTGAGGTGTTTTTAAAGTCCTAAAAAATGCCTTGGACGCTAGAAACATCCTTTTTTCAAATTTTATGGCTTCCAATTCTAGAAATACTTCCAGGCATGGAGTTTTCAATAGAGGAAAGTTTATAAATTTTGACGTGCAGAGATTATATGACAAAGTCATTACAAAGAAGATGATTATTAAAGAAAGTAACTTTGTCAATCATGGATTAATTAATCCAAATTCTCCGATTGATAAAATCATTGTACAAAGATGATGATAATTTTTGTGCTACACTACCGCTGCAGTTTTTGTACCAGTGGTGAAGGAATTCTATACCAACTTACATGAAATTACCCAAGGAGTAGTCTTCATACGAGGTAAGGCTGTACTATTTACTCTAGCGTGAATTAATGAGTTTTGTATGATAGAAAACATTCTAATCTGTCATTATACAATTTCTATCCCTACGAGAGATTTGATGCAAGTTGCCTATAATTTTTTGACGGATGGAAGTGATATTTGGGAAATGCGAGATGAGAGATATGTTAGTTTATCTGCTTCAATACTTAATCCAATATCAAAGCAGTTGCATTTCTTCATTTCTGCAAAATTGCTCACTACTATGAAGATTAGTAAAGTGTTATTTTAAGTTTTTGCATTCAAATGGAAAAACCCATTGATGTAGGAT
>NW_018252445.1:0-5397 GCF_001263595.1 Phalaenopsis equestris
CCACTTGGATTTACCCTTCTCATGCAAAGTTTAAACTTGGTTTTATGCCCCAAACCAGTCATTTAAATTCACCAAAACCTGCTCAAGTGTCTTAGGATCAATCCTAACCACCTTGGGACCAAGTTTGGACATGTGACCAAGGGGCTGAACCCAACCTAGCCCAACTTACCCAAACCTTACTTCCCCTTTGGATCTTAACCTTGGAGACTCCTTTGTACCAAATTAAGCTTCCCACTCAACCTCCCTGGCCTCCCTAAACTTGGAGGTGACCTTGCTTTAGCCGAATAGCCACCCCAATCACCAGAAAATGGCAAAATGGAGAAGTCCCATTTGGGGAAAACCCAAAATTAAATCCCGCCTAAGCTGGCTCACTCCCATTGGCCACCTAAACCTTTCCTCCCTCCACCTAAATGGCTCCCTTGTCACCATTTTGTGCCTTGTTGGCCACCAAACACCCTCTATAAATAAGAGACCCCCCCACGGCCAAGAGGGAGAGAGTGATCAAACCATAGCCAAACTCTGCCAAAATTTCTCTAGACCTCCTAGCAACCCAGAGAAGCTCATCCCATTGTTTTTCAACCCTCATTCCCACTCTCAAGCTCTAATTTCAGACCTGAAATCCAAAGCTTTTCACTGTCATACTAGTAACTCAATCAATTTGAAAATTAATTGACTCTTAAGCTTCACCAAAGCAAGAGAAGAATTACCCCACTAAAACCCCCATCCTTGGAGCCCTCTACACCAGACTTTGACCAAGGCAGTGCCACATGCTGAAGAAAGTTATACAAAACTCTAACCCCTGCTCCAATTGACACTTGAAGGAGGTTCGCCAGCTAAAAAAAAATGTGCAGAACCATCCCAATCGAGACCACGCCCCTATCTCAATTATGCACCATTTCCCCTAAATCCAAGCTTAGTTTGGGCCTTTGTGAAGAAATGTTTAAATTCATGCTTGATTAACCGTATATATGTGTTCGTCTCGGTTAGATGCATGTGTAGGAACAAACCCTGCATGATTTAGTAGAGAATCTAGAGAAAAATTAGGGTTAGAAATTGTGTGTTTTAATGGTTAAGCCTATTGAGGACGATGATCCAGTCAATGCTGACTCGGATAGGTAGGAAATTAGCTATTTAAAGATTTAAATAGTTCAGAAACTTTAAAAATTTATAACTTGGTGTAGAAAAATCATAAAAATCAAATAAAAATACCACTGTGCTCAGTGAATAGAGGAGAATCATATGGATAAAAAATAAAAATTATTTTCCATATATTTATTTTTTAATTAATTAAATACTCTAAAATTTAATTAAATCATAAATAATTAAATATTAACTATCATAATATGAAATTTAGAGGGTATGTTCTCTTTACGAATAGGAGTGTTCCTTGATTTTTTCAAAGTCAGAGAAACACCCTTAATATGGTAAACCATAATTTCCAAAGTTAAGTCAATATTTTTACTTAATTAATTATATAAATTAATTAAAAATTAGAAAAATATGAGGTTTATTTTGATATGCTCATGCGGTTAGAGGAATATTTAAAAAATAAAACCTAAGTTTAAATGTTTTAAAATGTAACTTCCTAATTTAAGCCTTTAAAACCATAAAAAATCAAATAAATAAAATATAATAAAAAAAATCATAAACATTAATCCACGCCAAAGATAATGGTCATGGGAAGCCTCTGTAAAAATTTGAAAATAATATGAATTGATTTGACCACCAAAGTGTATTTTTCTAAGTAAATAGTAATTTTGCATTAAAATAATTTGCATTAAAATAATAATAAAAATTAAAAGAAAATTAAAAAAAAATTATGAAAATTGGTTTGGAGTGTTCGTTGTGACAAGGAGCACTCAAGAAAAATAAATTGATGTTAAAATAAATAGTTCATTTTTGAGCTAATTTTTAATTTTAAAATAATTAAAAATAATTAAAAATAAAAAATATATATAAAAAACACCAAAATGTCACAAATTGTTTCTTGACCACTTATGACCAATTATGTATTTTTTCTAATTTAAATAATGAAGTTATGAATTTTTAAATGCCTAAAATATATTTTCCCTAATTTTTCACTTAAATAATTATAAAAAGTAGATAAATATAAAAAAATATAAAATAAGTTTCTTTAAGTTACTTGAGTCAGAGGGATCAATGAAAAATATATAATTATTTTTTTAAAATAAAATGTTTTTTTATTTAATTAATCACCAAAATAAACAAATAATTATAAAAATTAAAATATAATTAAAAAATTCATGAAATTTGGTCCAATTGGTCCTCTGACATAGGTGAACTTCCAATAATTGTCTTAAAGTCAGAAACTTTACTTTGATTGATTGAATGAATTAACTTCAAAAATTCGCATTTTTGGATTAAAATAATTATAAAAAATAAACAAAAATTTGAAAATTATGATTTGTTCTCTGGTATTTCAATTAACCCATTAGAGATAGGTCAGAAAACTCTCAAGCCCATATAGATTAACTTAAATGATTTATGAAGATAAGAGCCCTAGAGGCAAAACTGTAATTTTTACCTTTTCACCCATAATTATGATTTAATTTGAGCTAATGCCGAGAAATCCAAGGCAACCAGAGTATTTGAAAAAAAGTCTGAAATAGTGGTAACGGTCGATAAAGGAAAAAAACCAATGAAGATACATGCAGAAAATTCTCACCAGAATTCTCATCAGTCATCATCGCAGCATGCTCAACAACAGACACAGCAGTATGACCAGTCTAGGCAGCAACCCCTCAAGGAGGATCATACCAAAGAGAGAATATAAAAATGTTCATTACAAAATGAAGGAAAGTGGCGTACTCCTTCAAAGATGAAGCCGTACCCAAAATGTTCTGAAGTTTGATGAAGAAGCCTGAGTTCAAACTACCAAATCCAAAAAAGCCTGAAGAGGTTGATAAGAAGGATCAACCTAACTATTGTCCATATCACAGATTGCTGGGACACACTATAGAGGAATGTTTTTTAGAAAAATTATAAGGAAGGAAATATAATGATTCTGAAAGAATATTCAAAAGAAACTGAAAGAGGTTCTGTAAATATGATTTTAGTTGGAGGCAGTCTCTCTGATTGACCCATATACTGGAAAAGATGGATGGAGTACAGTCTGAACCAAATCTTCCAAGAAGATACTAAACTAAATTCAGAATGCATCAGTGCAAGCTTCCGTTCAAATTCTTCAGCCTGCCAAGCCTGAGATGAAGATTTCGCCAAAAGATCTGTCATCGTCAAAGAGAAAGAAGAAGGAAAACACCACCATGAAGATTGATAGCACGTGGGGTAGGATAGAGGTTGCCTCAGCTAGATTAATTGTCTCAGATTCGGGGAAGAAAATACTCGAATCCTTGACCTTGTATGATTATCTTTTTACCCCTCTGAGGTCTTATGAATATAATGATTATGATTTCGGCTACGTATTAACTGTTTCTAGTGATAACATAATCGACTGTGACTGATCTATCTTCGATCTCAATTCTTAAAATGATCCTCAAATTGTGCTTGAGTCTGTTGAACTCGTTAACAAGATCGAAGAAGACATAGACAATATTGCTTATGATAGCACCGAGAGTGAGGAACCAATCCTCGAGTGCCACGGTGCCCCATTTTCCATCAACTTAGATCTTTCCGACAAAGAAGAAGCACCGAAAGATTCAACAATGGTGTCTCAAGAAGAAGAAATTACAAAAATGAACTTAAGGAGCGGGAGAGTGTTAACACTGAGAATAGCTCCAGTGGATAAAAGAAAGCAAATAGTAACTCGAGAAGACCTACCTCCACCTCTACCAATAGAAGAATCATATAATAAAGAGAAAATTAGAGATCAGATAAAGTGTATTAAAATGTGCTAGCTCATCTTAGGAAGTTGTCGGCCAGATTAAGCATCTACGACATTATAATCCCATCAAAGGAGATAATAGAGTCTCTGGTTATAGCTTTACCTGACCCAGAGATTTGTTTAGCACAGTTGGCCAGCACATCCTTAGATGAAGTTTGCTCATTGAAAGAATAGTCTGGGATAGCCTTTACAAATGAAGACTTGCAGCTCGGTACCGCCGACCATAATCGTTCGTCCACTCTATATCTCGGTTAACATTGACAGATTTGTGTTGTCCAGAGTTTTAGTAAATCCTGGAGCATCACTCAACTTGATGAGTCTATGGACATTGGCCTACTTGGACATTGAAGCTCAGGAGCTTACGACCGATAAAATGATGCTACAAGGATTCAACCAAAAGGGAGAGAGAGCCCTTGGATCAATTACATTACTGATGAAAGATGGAGAATTAGTAACAAACGCAAAATTCCATATCATCAACGTCGAGAACTCTTTCAACGCTCTACTGGTTCAGCCATTGATTCACGAACACAACATGGTTCTGTCATCTCTACACTAGTGCATCAAGTACTACAAGAAGGACAAGAACATTGTATCCTGGGAGATTTACAACTTTTTTCAATTCATGAAGTTGACATTCATGAAGATGTCGCTTACTACTCACCTATAAATAAAACTGTCTTCTATTGTGAGGTTATGATGAATAAAAGTGAAGATTCAGAAGAATTACAATGGCAAGGCCATTCAATTCTGCTTCAGCAATCTTCCACCACTCCTTTGCAACGAGTTGATGGAGGTTCCTTTAGTTTGCACACCCAAGGTCAAGGCCGGGGATGTGGACGAGCAAGAACCAATTTAACTATTGAACGGACTAGGCCGCCTTTAACATTGATGATGAATAAAGTTCTGAAGATGAAATCATGACGACAAAACAGAAGAAACCACAGTATGAGATATCGTTAGAAGACACAAAGAAAAGCGAATATGAGACAATTTATGATTGGATAAACCAATATGTGAACACCATGACCGTTACTTCGATTCTCCCTCAAAAGGTTGAAAGTTTAGAGGTCAAGAAAGTCCGTAGCACTGGTTCAAAGATGATCAAATTTTATCATGCTTCTGCTTCTACTAATCTTGAAAATCATGTAAATTTGGATGATAGTCCTAATGAATTATTGGAATTGCCTTTTGGTTACTTTTTGCCTTGTATACAAAAGTTAATTCAACAAGGGCATTTTCCAAAACAAATACCAAAAGACTAACTTCAACTTTTTAAAAATTTGTGGAATAATAAAAGTTGAATTCCCAACTCGAATGAGGGCCTCAGATTTGATACAGTCGGACCAATCGATGACTCAAAATTTTGCATGGTTGTTAGTAGTATATCGAAAGAGGACTGCCTCGAAATGGAGGATGACGCTGCTGATAAGATAATAGAAGATGCTTCGCCAGAATTTGAGGAAGAAATCAAATCAACCATTGATGAAGTGAAGGAAATTAACCTCGGGATGGCAGAGCAGCCCCGACCTACA